>NW_004086067.1:0-40000 GCF_000220395.1 Ichthyophthirius multifiliis
TTTCATTTTTATTTACATTTTCATATTTTTAATTTTTATTTATTAATATAAATTATCATAACTTAATTATTAAAGTAAATTTTCATATAACTTGTTTAATTAAGAAATAAATAAATATATAAAAATTATATTTTACAAATTAAGAATCAAGTGTATTGATATAATATTATTAAGATTTTAATACTTATTCCGCAGTTTTAAAATTTTTTTCAGTTTTATTTTCATAATCAATTTAAATGTTTTCTAAATTTTTTAGTTCTTTCTATAAATTTAAAGTTTATTCATTTTACTAACTAAATTAAATTTAATTAAACTAATTTTCTAAATACAATTTGACTTCAAAATGAATATAGTTATTTTTTATATTTTCATTTAATAATGAAATATCTCTAAATAAAAAACAAACTTATATAAAAATTTTATCTATAAAAAAAATACTTTTATATAGGCACTTTAAAATTCTCAAAAACTAATAAATTTTATTCATTCTTGATTATTTAATCATCAATTTAATTTTTTAATTAGACATCTCTTTATTTTAAATTTATAAATTATTTATATAAATATTTCATTTCTTTTTTTAGATTATTTTACTTAGATATTTAAAACCCCTAGAAAAAATCTAATGTGTAATACATTATTTTTTTCTATAGTTTATAATATCCATTAAATAAATATTTTTATTTTATATTTTTATTTTATTTTACTCATTTTATCTATTGTCTATTTCTTTATAAATTAATAATAAATCGTTTTCTCGATTTTATTTAATATAATAAAGCTCATTTTCGATTTTTTAGAAAGTTTATTAATGGTAAGACTCTTTTATTTTGTCAAATTAATCCTTTATATAAGATTGGTTATTTTACAAATTAAAACAATCTTCTATTTCATTTATTTTTTAACTATTTTTAAATATATACATTATAAAAATAATAATTAGTTACTAAAGGCTTTATAAAATTTGTTAATCATTTTTGTTTATTTCTTAAATTTCTTAATTTATTAAAGTTTTAATTAATAGATTTGTATCATCTATTTTTTTATCGAAATTTATTGTCAACATTTTTTTAGCATTTTCTACTGTTACTTCGATATTATTTTCTAAATTAGTTTGTGTTTATTAAAATTTCAAATAAATATTTTATATTTATTCAATTAAATTATTTTTATCTTCCAATTATTATTATGAAGATTATTATATTTTATTTAAAAAAGAATCAACTAAATTTTTAAATTACATTAAGTTATCATTAATTTAAATAACATTTTTTTAAAGACCAGACATTTATCTTTCCAAAAAATCTTAATTAATATCCACCTTAATATTGTAAAATAATAAAAAAATATATATATAAAAAAGAAAATAACTAAAAAACTAAAAAAATACTTATTTAGATATATTTTTTTCAAAGTCTTTTATTATCAAAAGAACTTATTAAAACGTTTTTTAAGAAACATTTTTAATTTCTTTTTCAATTTAAATATTAAGTTAAAATATTTTTTAGGAATTTTCTTTAATTTATTACTAAACTAATTTCTAACTTTAAATATCAAATTTGCACTCATAAATTTCTTAAATCTGATTTTTCATAACCAAGATTTATTAATTAATATTTTCCGATTTATCTTTAAAACTATTATCTATATTTATTTTTATTTCGTTTTTATTATCAAACTAATTTTTTTCTAAATTTACTCTAATTTCCTCATTTAATTTATTAATACAATTTTCTAATTTTTAATTTTAAGTTTATACCCAACTTTCATCACTTGATTTAATTAATTTATCTAATTCAATTTATGTTTAAATTATGTTTTCATGATTTTTCTAATCGATTTCTTTAATATAGTATTCAAGGCTTTTAATCGAATTTTAAACGTCTTATTTTTATTAATTTATATTATATATATTTTATTTTAAATATTCATTTATTTTTTCATTTAACTATTCTATAGATTACTAAGTTTTGCTTTTTTAATTTCTTAAATCAAGCTTTATACCTTTCATAGCATTTGAAACTTCCTTAAAAATGCTCAAATTTTTCTCCTCAAATTATTCTTACCATTTTAAATTTTATTAATGTATTTAATTTATTTTTTATTAATTCTATTCAAATAATTATTATAATTTTTAATCTAAATTAAATATCTATGATTGTATATTATCCTAATTTTTTTAAAAGTTTTATATATTAGCTTCATTTAATTCTTTTTAAAATTAAATGTTTGTTTCGAAATTAGTTTTTAAATTTTCATCTTTCTTATTTAAATTATTATTTTATTCTCCAAATTAATTATTCAATTAAATAACTTATTATTATAAACCTTATATTTATTTCAAAAATATTATATATATATATATATGTTTTTTTTTATTTACTTTATATTTTTTATTCTAATAATTCTTTAGTTTATTATTTATTTACTTCTTGTTCTTATTTTGAAAATTTTATTATTTATTAGGTAGATTGAACCGTTTGTTATAATTATTAAGAAAGTATAAATTCTCTTTCTAAAATTTATTTTTCTACAGTTCTCTTTGTTTTTTTATATAAATTATATTTATTATTTAATTACGTATTCATTTTTTATATTCTCAATATCCTTCTTTTATTAAATTTTATATTAATTATAGAAAATATTTCTATCTTCAATTTCTTTTTGCAATAATTTTTCAATTTTATTTATTTAATCTTTCAATTATTCATTTTCTTCTATTAATTTTTCATTTTTTTTCCTTTGTTTTTTAATATTTAAAATAATTTAAATAACAAAAAATAACTTTTCAATTTATTAAAGCTTTTCTAATTGAAAATGGTTTTCTTCTAAATATAAAGACTCTTATTTTTATAACTAAGAAATAAATTATTTCTCTTATTCAAGCATTTTAATTTATAATTCTTAATATTTAGAAGAAAGATAATCGAATCCAACTTTTCTATTCTTTATTTCTTAGTTTATATACTCTTTTATTTCTTAAAAATTAATTTGATACTTTTATTCTTCAATTTTATTATTTTTTGGGATTTCCAATATTTATTATTAATTAGAACTCGGCTATTATACTTTTAATTAAAGTGAATTTATTTTTTAATTTAAATCTAAAAATTGATTTTAATGATTTTCATTATTATTATTTAATAATTCTCTTAATTATTAAATTTAAACTTAAAAATTTTATAATTTTTTTTCATTTTAATATTAAAATTGAATACTTTTTTCTTAAAAATACTTAACATTTTTCGGAGTCTCTTCGAATAATTAAATTATTCTTTTTTCAATGTTAACTTTTAAATCCTAAAAAGCAGTTTCTAAATCATTTTATCTGTATTTATTAATATTATTAAAAATTAAAAAATATTAATTATTTATTAATTTACCTTTTTAAAAGTTAGTTTTAATTTAAATCATTTTCATATTATTAAATAGCTATATCTGATTTTTGTTATTTGTTCTTTTAAATAATGTTTTTTTTATTTAATTTTTTAAAATATTTACTATATTTGGTAAATTAAATGTATTATTCCTTTTAAATTTTAAAACATTTTCATTAATATCACGAAAAGTACTCATTTTAAAAAAATTTAAAAATTTTTATTAAAATATTACAATATAAATTATATGTATATATATTTTTTTATTCTTAAAAAATGAATAGAAATTATGTATTTATTTTTTTAATATATATATATATATATTTATATATATATTTATATGAATAAATATATATAAAATATAAATTTTTATACTATAATAAACATAAATAGTTAATCTATTACTTATATAGCATATATAGCATATATCAATTCATTTTTATATATTTAAATATTTTTATCTTACGATTTCAACAGCTTTTAAATCAACAGTTTGAATTTGTTTAAAAATATTTATTTAATTAGGATTTTCTCTCATCTTTAATTTAAGTAAATTAAAAATAATACTACTAGTATCTTATTGGCTATTAGAAGTTTCATTACATTATTCTTGTTTTTTACACAATTAGTCAAATTATCTTCCATTTTTGTATTATTTTCAAGGCTATTTCTAAGTTTTTTTTTGCTTAAATTAGTTCTTCCATTCTATTTTAATTAGATAAATTTATATTATAAAATTTTTGCTAAGTTATTGTATTTTCTAGCTTTTCCTGTTTTATATTAATATTATCATTTTAAAATATTTGAGTAGGTTATTCTAATTTCAATTATTTTATATCTATATTTTCATTATTAATATCTTGATTTATATTTTATATAACCATTCTTTTGGAAATTGATTAGTCTATGTTTATCTTTTTAACAATTTATTAATTTTAATATCTTTGCTATTGATCGAATTTTTCTTGTTTTATTAATAAATTATTTATTAGACTATCTATACTATCATCATCTGATATATGTCCTGCATTTTAATTGTCTTAAATTAAACTTGAAAAACGAGATTAAAAAAACTATTTCGATGAAGTTTAATCTTACATAATATATTTAATTTAGTAATTTAATAAAAAATTATATATAATTATTTTTTAATAAATATATATATAAAAAAAATAGATAAAATATTAGAAACAAAACAAAAAATGATAAAAATATGCTTAATAAATTAATGATTATTTAGAAAAATATAATTATTAAATGATTATTTAGAAAAAAATAATTAATATTTTAAATATTTTTATTTATATATAAATATATATATATATTTATTAAGTATTTAAAAATTTTTTTCATAAAAATTATTTATTTATTTTTAAGAATTTTTTTTTTTTTTTTATAAATTTTCATATATCTTATTTTAAATAAATTTTTTATTCACAATTAATTTATTTTTAGTTTTTATATATTTTTAAGTATTTTCATATTAAATTTTTAATAAATTAAATATGTAATATAAACTTATCATATGTATTTTTTAATTCTATTTTCCGATTTACTTAAATTTTTTCACACCTTTTGATTAACCATTAGCCTATCCATTAAATTATCATTAAGAATATCAATGATATTATCTATAAGATTATTCATATAATATAGATAAATAAAAGCATTGTTATTTATATTCAGTTTGTTAGTTTTGTATTTCAAAGATTACAAATATAAATTAATATCATTTATTTTAAATATTAATCATATTAAGTAATTTTATTATTAAAATGTTTTTGAAATATATATATAATTAATATTATAAAATATAAACATATTTATATTATAAAATTTAGTATATATATTATTAAAAAAAAGAATAAAACAATAATAATTTTAATTTATATATTAATATTATATATATTTTTATTTATATTATATATTATAGTTATTTATATCATATATTATAAAGTTGTTTATTTATGATTTTAATTTATAAAAATTTGAAATATTTTAATAATATATCTATAATAATTATTTTTATATTTTATTATTCTACAATTACTGTATTACAAATTTAAATATTTAATTTTAAAAAAAATATTTATTTTAAATATATAAAATTAATTATGAATATGTAAATTTTTAATTATCATTTTTTTTTTTTCAAATTCCTAACATTTTTAATATTAATAATAAATTAAAAAAAAAAAAAAGTATATTCAATTTTTTTAAAATATAATTAAACATAAAATATTTATATATATAAAAAAAGTATAATTTGTACAAAAACTCTAAAAAAAAAAAATAATGGAAAAAGTTGATTATACAGGCAATGTCCCACAAGCGCGTTTCGGGCACACAATAACATACATATCAAAAGGAAAAGCAATATTATTTGGCGGAGCAACCGGAGACACCGGCCGCTTTTAAATAACTGGCGATACCTATTCATTCGATATATAGACAAGAATATGGAAGAAAATAGAAAGTAAAAAAAACAATAAAACAATAAATCAAAAAACTATAAATCAAAAAAAGCTAATGGAAACTAACCATCCCCCCGAGCAGCACATGCCGCAACCGGTTTAGAAATAAATTAAATGGTAGTATACGGAGGGGCTACAGGAGGTATTATTTTGTCTTTAAAAAAAGCAAATATATATATATACATATATTAATAAAAGGTGGAAGCTTAGCTTCAGATGATTTATATCTTTTAGATTTAAGAGGAATGGATGATATAGGTATGTGGAAAGTAGTTCCAGTAGTAGGCTAAACTCCAGGTCGTAGATATGGCCATACAGTAACATATTCAAAGCCTTTTTTGGTAGTTTTTGGAGGAAATACGGGTTAGGAAGCTGTGAATGATTGCTGGTTTTTGAATGTTGAAAAAAGTCCATTTGCTTGGCAAAAGATAGAGCCTAAGAACGAATCTCCGAGGGTTAGAGTTTATCATTCAGGCACTTTGTGTAATTAGGGAAGCGCGAACGGTATGGTAGTAATGTTTGGGGGAAGATCAAATGATTAGTCGGCTTTGAATGATACATGGGGCTTAAGAAGGCACAGAGATGGCCGTTGGGATTGGGTAAAAGCACCTTATAGATCTGAAAGAGAACTACCAGTAGGTAGATATTAACATTCAAGTCTTTTTTTGGGGAAGTTATTACTTATTATAGGAGGAAGAACTAATAATGTAGGTGAATAATTAGGATTAGAAATTTATGATACTGAAACTTCAGAATGGAGTAGATTTAATTCCATATAAAGGTTTAGGCATGGATCATGGGCTGTAGATAATTTTATTTATGTATATGGAGGTTTTGAGTTAGAAAGTCCGAATATACCAACAGATGTCATAATGAAAATTAATCTCTTAAAAAGTATATCTAGTAACGGAGATTTACTAATGAAAATAATTAATACATTAAAATAATCTTCACCAAATAATAGTGTTATAAATGATATATCAAATTAGTAAAAAAAAACAAAAACATTAAAAATAAATAAATATAAAATAAAAATACATATATATCTATTAATATTATTTATATAATTTATAAATAAATATAATTAATTTTTTATAGACCTAGCTCACCAGAATTAAATTATTCAAATAATTCGACTTTAGCAACTTCATTTAGTAATAAAATAAACCCAATATCAATAAATAATTCGTTTAATATATAATAATAATAATAATAATAATAATAATAATAATTAATAATATTTGTAATAATAATAATATTAATAATTTGGCCAAAATTATTATCCTTAATAAAACTAAAATTAATATGGATAATCAATAAATAACAAATAGTTTAAAAATCCAATAAATAAACAAAATAATCAAAATTAAAAACTATCAATCGGAAAACAATTTGAATTTATGGAAAGTATTATAGCTGAAGAATCAAAAGATAACCGTAAAACAAATAATAAAATCAAAAATTTACCATAATATAATAACATGGACTATATGAGTAATATAGGAATATCTCATGATCCAAACTCAATCCATAATATAATGATTCAACATTTATTATAACCAAAAAGTTACATAAATTTACCCGAAAATGCACCTTTTAGATTTTCCTCAGAAAATATAATATAATTATGTGATATGGCTGAGGAAATTATAAAAAACTAACCTATAGTACTTAGAGGTAAATAAATATATAAATATATTAATGTATTATATTTATATTTATTTTTATATTTATATATTTATATATACATTATTAAATATATATTTATATTTATATTTATATTAATCTAGTTTTTATATATTAATTTTTATTTAGATTTGGTTTTAGTGATGAATGTAATTAAAGATTAGGGGAAGATCCTTCAGATGAAGATTCTGTTTTCAATAGAGTAAATAGACTTTTTGAATATTTACCTTTAGCTACAATTATAGAAGATAAAATTATATGCCTACATGGAGGTATAGGCGGTTCTTTACATTACATATAAGAAATTGAGAATCTATAGAGACCTTTAGAAGTTGTACATGAAGTAAATACTCCTGAACATTAACTAATAGTTGATATTCTTTGGTCTGACCCGACCGATTCTGATTAAGAATTAGGAATTTAGGCAAACGTGATTAGAGATCCAGCTGGTACTGGAAATATTGTAAAATACGGGCCTGATAGGGTAAATTAATTTTTATAAAATAACGGATTATCAATGATTTTGAGAGCTCATGAATGTGTAATGGATGGATTTGAGAGATTTGCGGGAGGAAAACTTATTACAGTTTTTAGTGCAACAGACTATTGTGGAAGACATAAAAATGCAGGCGCAGTTCTGATTTTAAAAAATAATTTTGAAATTATTCCTAAATTAATTTATCCTACTAGTGAAGCTTAACATAATTGGATTGAAGATGAGGAATAATTAAAAAAAAGACCACCTACACCACCCCGATGGAAAAATAATAGTATAAGGAAATCTTTTGATTGATATATATAACATAAATAAATATAAAATTATAATTGTTTAATAAAATATATATATACATATATATTTAAATATATATAAATTTATATTAATACATACAAATATATATATAATAATATATATATATATATTTTTAATATCAAATTTCTTCTTTTATATGATTTTTAGAAGATTTAAGTGTATTTTATAATTATCTATATAAATTTCTATCTTTTATAGATAATGATGGAAATACCTTATCCATAGCCTTATTAAATTAATCCATACTAACAACATTTTTGCCTTCTAAAATAGCTCCTAGTGCACTTTCTTTAACCAAACTTCCTAAATCAGCTCCTGAAAATCCTTCTGTTCTTTTATCAAAAGCTATACTTCTTAAGCATATACTATCATCAACTGGTGTTTTTTTTAATAAAGCTTCTAAAATTAGTATTTTTTCCTCATTAGCAGGTAATGGTACGTATAATAATTTATCCAATCTTCCCCCTCTTAATAATGCTGGATCAATAATATCTGGTCTATTAGTAGCTGCAATCACGAAAACCTATTTTCTACCTTCAAACCCATCCAATTCAGCCAAAAGGGAATTAACAACCCTTTCTGTAACTTAATTAGTACTATCAGAACCTCTTTTAGGCACCAATGCATCTATTTCATCAAAGAAAATAATACAAGGAGCTGATGTTTTGGCTCTTGAAAAGACTTAACGAACTGATTTTTCAGATTCTCCTACATATTTATTTAATAATTCGGGGCCTTTTACTGAAATAAAATTTGCTTTTGAAGCATTAGCTACTGCTTTTGCTAAAAGAGTTTTCCCACAACCTGGTGGACCATACATTAAAACACCTGAAGGGTTACTTATGTTAAATACTTCGAACTTTTAAGGCTAAAGTATTGGTAGGATAATATTATTTGTCAATTCCTTCTTTAGATCATCTAAAGCGCCTATATCATCCCAAGTAACTGAAGGTATAATAGCAAAACCTTCTCTTTTACCAGTAGGTTGAATTTCTTTTAAAGCCTTTTCGATATCCTATTGACAAATTACACACTCAATATTATTTTCTTTTAAAAAATCTGAAAAAACCTATTGATAATTAATATTGTTATCGTTACTTTTATTATTATTACTATTGTTATTAATATTAATATTTTTATTGCTATTGTTATTGATATTATTATTATTATTATTATTATTATTATTATTATTATTATTATTATTATTTTTAGTATTATTTTCACTATCTTTACTATTGTTATTAATTTTACTATCTTTATTATTTTCATTTTTATTTTATATAATTTCTACTATCCTCTAAACCGCAAAAACACCAGATTTCTAAATTAAAGCTTATAAATCAGCAGGTACATAACCTGGTGTATCTTTAGCAATATTTTCTATTTATACTTCTTTTCCTAAAGGTATAAATTCTGTTATTTTTTATAATATATCGATTCTGGCATTTTCGTCAGGGATAGGTAGTATTATTTCACAATCGAATCTTCCACTTCTTCTAATTCCGCTTTCTAGGCTTTCTGGTCTTGAAGTAGTAGCTATAATAAAAACATCATTAGGGAGCTAATCTAAGCAGCTTAGTAATTCACTTACAATTCTTTTTTCCATTTCTTTAGAGGCTTTTTCCCTTGAACCTGCAATAGCATCAATTTCATCTATTATAATTAAAGATGGGGCATTTTCTTTTGCTATTTTGAATATATTCCTTATATTTTTTTCTGATTCTCCTGATAATCCGCCTATGATATTGGTACTTTATCGAAAATAGAAGGGGTAATTATATTTTGTGTTTATGTCTTTACATATTGCTAATGCTAATGCAGTTTTTCCACAACCTGGTTGACCAGTAAGTAGAATTCCCTTAGGAGGAGAGATATTTAAGTGATTAAATATATGTGTATTTTATAAAGGTAAATATATTTATTATTTTAATATTTCTATTATTTTATTTATTCCTCCTAATTATTGAAGTGATAATATCTATTTTTTTTATATATATTGTTTTTAATTATTTTTATTTTTTACTTTTGTTATATCTATTTCTTCATTTTATTTTAATTCTTCTTTTTACTCTTATTATTTTGTTTCTTTTATTTTTTTATTAATTTTTGGCTCTTCAGTCTCTTCATTTTTTTTTTCATTGATATATGGAAGCTATTTATTTAAACCTCTATTATTATTATGGGTTTGTTATGGAGCAATGTTCTATTAGTAGAATTTTTCTACTGCTAGTTATATTATTTTTGGTGATAAACGAGAATATTAAGGATATTAAACAACATAGTTTATTAAATCGTCTTAGAAAACAAATGAATTATCACATTTACGATTATTTAATAAATCTTAATATATTTCTTATATTTTATCTTATAATTTATCTTATAAACTTTTTTTAGACATTTTTTGTTTATATTAAAATTATTTTTATCTTATAATTAATTTTTTTTATTTTATTTATAAATAAACAAATATTTAATTTATAAATATTAAAAAATAATATATAAAATATATATATATATTAATATAATAAAAAAAAATTATATTTATATATTTAAATTTTTATAATACAATATGTAATTAAATGAAATATTATATATTATATATTATATATTATATATTATTTATATAAAAAAAAAGAAAAAAATAATATAATATTAATAATCTAAAAAAAAAAAGATATTTAAAAAGTAATCATGAATATATATATATATATATATATATATATATATATACATTTATATTTATAAATATATATAATTTAATTTATTTTATATATAAAGAATAAAAAAAATATAAATATTACAAAAATAATATTTTTATTAATTTTATATAATAGTTATTAAAATTTTTAAATTAACCATAATATAAAAATGATAAAAATTGCAATTATATTGATACTTTTACTTCATTAATATTTTACCTTTGATCAAAATGATTTTTAATTAAAATTAAATGAATTTTATCCTAAAAAGATATATATTATTTTATAAAATAATTTAGATATTCAGTAAAATAATGATAACATAAAAAAAATATTCTTATTAGCTCTAGATAGTGAATAATAATAAAAAATAAACTTTACCTATAACATGGTTTAAATTTCATAAAAAACTTTAGAAATAACATTAAAAATTGACTAATAATATATTTCATACCCAAAATTAACAGTAAAATTAAACAATACAGACTTAATAAATTAGCAAAATTACAAATAATATTTATTTTCATAAGGTATTTCAACTAATTTATCAATACTACCTCCCGATAATCAAGATTTTGATAATATTTATTCAAACTATATATGTAAAAATCAAATAATTTTTTTTTTTATAACCAAAAAAAAGATATATTTTGTTACATAATTAAATACTAATTCATATTTTAATATATATTGAATATTTTTTTGATAACAGTATCTGATTTTTAAGGATATTTAATAAACATAGAAATACAATAAATAATATAATTATAACTTTATACTAAATCTGCACTTCCAAACACGATATAATATATACTAAAAAACATGAAGTTTTATAATTTTTATATATAACATATTGATGATAATAATCATTAAAATTTTAGAGGTTTATTAAATGATAATAATGGTATTAATAACAGTAAAATAATTTTATTTTTTTAAATTTAATTTTTAAAATTTATAATTATTTTTTAAAACAAAAAAATTAGATATATTGTTTTTAAGTATAATTACAATAATTTATTTAATTAACTTTTTCTTAAATAAATATCAAAAATCTTAATATAATAATTAAATTACTAGTAAATTTTCTAAGCTAATACTTTATATTTAACATTCTATAAAAAACAGAATATTCATAAACCTAATAATAATCTATTTTTTACCAATATACTTTATATTTTTAATAAAAATACTTAATGATTAATACAATTATTTAAGGTAAAAAAAATAAAAATAAACCTTATATATAAATATAAAAAGTATAAACTTATTTTAAATTTCAATTATAATTTTCCTGTCTTTATTTGCCCTTTATTTATATTTCTTCTCCTAAAAAATCAGTGAACAAAATTTTTCTATATTTAATAGATTATTTAAAGAATTAAGAAATAGCTCTCACAAACAAAAAATAATACTCTCATATCCTTCTTTAAGTATTTTGCGAAAAATATTAGTTTGCTTTTTTATATCTTTTGAATTTAAATATACTATTTTATAAGGAATTTTTTTAATATTAGTAAATTTCATATGGATGTGTATAATTATTATCAAAATGGAAGGTCCGTTTAAACAGAAATACTTAAATTATTATGTTTCTATATAAGAACTATACCTATTATTAACTTTAACAATAAACCTTTATTATATATATTTATATAGTAATCCTTAAAAAATAAACGAAAACTTATATAATATCGGATACTTACAATTGACATTAGTATTCATATATCTATGTTTAAATATATACTCATTAATATTTATTAACTTAAACAAATTATTTAAAAAATAATAAATTGTTTAAGACCATCTTTTGACATAAATTAATGAAAACAATTCTATAAAAAGTATAAATGAATTATCCCAAAGTAAAAATAAATAATATGTATTATTATCATAAAAAGAAAAAATTATTTAAGTGTGTACAGAAGAAAATACTTTGAGAAATTTAAATGAAAGTAATGTTAATAAAAATGTGAAAACTTTTAGTGAAAAAAAATTTAAAATTTTAAAAAAATAAAATAATAATTAATAAATTATTTTCATGTTGCATAAAATCAATAAATTTAATTAATAACTTGATTATTTACAATAAGCCATAAATAACTATAATACTTTTACTTAAAATATCAAATAATAATTTGAAAATACTTAATGGGAAGAAGATTTGCAATTTTCAGACAATGAAAAAGAATTAGATTGCATTGAAGATGATTAATTTTATTAATACTAAGATTAAGATAATAATTAATAATAATAATAATTAAATTCAGTTCAAAGTTATGAAAAAGTAAATGCATCTAATTATAAATATAATATTAGTTATTAAAAATTAGAAAGTTCAAGTAGTATTTAAAAAAATGACTATATATAAAAATAAATTTAAATAATGAATAAAAACTCTTTTTTAACTTTAGATATTAAAGATATTTTAAAAGAAGAGTAAAAATTAATATAAATAAATAAAAAACTAGAATAAAAATAAAAACAAAAAAAAAATAAAAAATATTAATGAAATTTAATAAATAAATAAAAGATAATATATTTTTATATATAAATAATAATTTATATATATTATATATATATATATATAAAATATATTTTTATATTTATTATATATTCATTTATAATAAATATTATTTAAATATTAAATTTTAAATTTAAATTATTTTTTTCTATATAAATTAATAATATATATATATATAAAAAATAAATCAATTATTATCTGAAAAACTATCTTTGTAACCACTATCATTTTACAATATCTCTTCTACTTATTCTTCTTTACTCACATTTTAATTTACGTTTTCTTAAAATTTATTAATTAACCAATCATTTCTAGAATAGTATTTTTTTTCTAATTCTCTTATTTTTAATATTAAATTTTCATTTTCTTTTTTTGTTATTTCAAGCTATATATATATATATATATATTTAATATAAAAATTTAAATATTAACAAAAAAATTACAATTTCTTGACTATTTTTTTCTTTTTTTTTCAAATATTCTAATTCTTCATATAATTGTTTTACTTAATGATTTTATTAACCTTATTTTTCAATATTTTTTTTGCTTTTTTATTATTAATTTATAGTAGATTATTCATTATTTAATTAAGCATTAAGTTTATTTAATGTTTCTTAATAATTATTTTTATCTTAAATTTATTATTGATTTAATTTTTAATTTTCTTCTTATAAATTTCTAATTTATTCTTAAAGTTATTAAATCTAGTCAATTTCGGAAATCTATTAATTTGTCGTATTTTTATTTTTTAGTCTAAAAAAATATCATTTTATTATTATTAATATTCAAGTACTTGAATATGTTAAATTAAATTAGCCTAAACATTTTAGATTTATTACAATTGATTTATAAGTTCTTCATTTTCCTTCCTTAAAATATCAATTTTTTGTCGATACCCTTTCCTAATTTTATTTTCATATTCAGCTTTATTAACTAACTATTCCCCTAATTATTCTTTTAAAATATTATTTTCATTTAAAAAATAAGTTATTTTTGATTATAATTCATCATTTAATTAATTAATTTAATTTTCATTTTAAATATTTACTAAATCTATTTATTTTTAACATTTTTCAATAACTCTTTTACTTTCATTTTAAACTTATTCATATTTTTAATTTTATAAATTAATATCCTATTATATTTAAAGTTATTAAGTATATATATATATAAATATAATTAAATATATATTATATATATATACGTATATATATATATTACCTATATACGTTGATTTAAATTTAAATTAAGTATACTATTATTATCGATTAATTAATTTATTTTTTATTCTAGTTCTGTATTCCTTTTTTAATAATTTTTAATTTCTTTTTCTTATTCTTATGTCATTGTTATTAATTATTATAATTATATATTTTGCTCTTATAATTAATCAATTTTTATTTAAAGTTAATCTATTTTATTTGATTATTAAACAACACATTCTTTCAAATTAGAGTTTTCTTCACTTATTTATTGCCTATATTGGTCGTTTATTTTTTGTTAAAAAATTAATCTTTGTTCATATTCTTCATTAATATCTTTATTTTCTTATTCTTAATTATTTTTTAATTCTTCTATATTCGACTATTTAAATTGATCTTGATTTTTCAACGAGAATTCTAATTAATTAACTTTAGTTTATAAAAGAGATATATTAGTTTTTAATTCTATTATTTGTTTATCCTTTTCATGACTTTAACTTTTTAATTTTTCAATAATCTACTAATTTTCCTTTTTTTTTTTTTTTATCAATTAAATAAAAAAAATAAAACAAATTTACTTAATTATATTATTCAAATTTTTATTATTATTTTAAGCTGCTTTCGATTTGAATATTAAGTTAGTTCTTTTCATAATTTTATTACATTAAATTCTATTTTTATATATAAAATGAATGTTTTTATATTTTTGTTTAATAAAAAGAAAGAAATTACTCTAACTTTTTCTTAAAGTTCTTAATTAATTAGATTTTTTTTATTTATTTATTCTAATAAATCTTTCATTTCATTTTAATATTTTTAAATTTATTCATTTTAAAGCTATTAGAAATGTTCTTTCCAAAAAACTCTTATTTCTTCAGTTTTTTCTTAATATCTTTTCAAATAAAAAAATTAAAACATATATTAAACATATTTTTTTTTTAGTAAAAAAAAAAAAATACTTTAATTATAATTGCTTATAATTTTCTTCTAAATTAATGTTTTTTATTGTTAATTTTTCATTTAATTAAATTACATTTTCATTTTCTTAAATTATCTTTTCTATTTTTTCCTCTTATATTCTTATTTATTATTCAAATAATTTTTCATATTATTCTTAAGCTCTTTAATTTAAAGTTTCCATATTTTATTTTTATTATTATATTATTTAATTTAATCTTTAATTCTCACTTTTTAATTATTAAATTAATTAATTATTTTCATTTTTTCCTTCAGAACTAAAATGAACAAAGTCTTCACCTTTTTTTTTATTTTTTTAAAACAAAAAAATAAATTATATTACTATTTTAATTCATTTTTTTTATTTTAATATTATTTTTTATTATAAAAACAAAATATAATTAATTTAGAATTTATTTATTTGCTTTTTTTTTAAAAAAAAACTATTATATTTAAAAAAATAATTAATTATTTGTTAATTTAAAATAAAAAAAAAAATACATAAAAGGAATGAGAGAATAATTATAAATTCATGCCTTCCTAACATCAAAAGAAGCCTATTAACTAACTCAAACCCGGGACTTAGCCGTTTTGAAAAGTTCAAAAATAAAAAATCCTAAAGAAGATTAAACCCAAAAAGAACATTTATACAAATAAATAGTTCTTTAAAACAAAAAAATTAAAAGTATTGACAATTTATAATAATTTTACCATAAATCAAAATAAGAAAATGATTTAAAGAAATTAGATCTTCATTTTAAATAAAGCCAAATAGACTAAATACAAGAAAATCAATTAAAATACTAACATGATTTAGAAAAGTTCGCCTAAAATATCAAAAACACACAAAAAAATATAAATAAACTAGATTAAAAAAATAACTAATTTCGAATTTATGACACTAAATCTTTCACAATTTCAGAATTCTAAAATCTAAAAAAATATGAAAAATCAGAAGGTAAATACGGTACATTACTTAATATAATCTAAGAAGAGGACTAAAAATTAAAAAAGACTAAAACTTTAGAAGACATTCAATTTTTAAGAAACAAAAAAGAAAAAAATATGACTGAAAAATAAGTAAACCTTACCAAATTTCATAATATACTAAATGATACAAAAACTCTATGTAGGCAAATATTACCTGACATAAAATAATTAGTAAAAACAAAAAAAGTAATTGATGCTTCAATAAAAACTGACAAAATAAAATTAATATAAATATTAAAAAGTGATAATTATTCAAAAAAAAATAAGAATATAAATAAAAAAACACTAAATAAATACTCCATCCTTATTTAAAATTTCTAGGTTTTCAATCTAATGATTAAATAACAAATAAATAAAAAAGAAATAAAATGGAAACTATAGAAAGTAGATATTTATATTCAATTTAATTATAAATGAATAAAGAAGGAAGGAATAATATTAATAATAAAAATTCTGAACTTGAAACTAACCTTTCTCATAATAAAAATAATAATAAAATAGCATTTTCTATACAAAATTCAAATAATAACAGTCCAAAATAAAAAAATAATGAAAAATAACAACAGAAAAAATTTATGTATAATGTATTTAACTAAATGACTCTATAAGATTTAAATCTAATAAGAAAATAAGTTCAATCAACTAGGATACCATTTATAAATAAAAAAAATGAAGATTAATATTTCAATACATCAAGAAATAAAGGAATAGCTTAAATAAAAAAAGATATGCTTACATATAGTGTACAAAAAATGAATAAACTAAGAGCTTTTGAAAGTGCTTAAAAATAAAAAAAAAATAAAAAAAAAAATATTATTAATAATATAATATAAGTAAGTTAAAATTAATAATATTAATAAAATTTAAACGAAGAAACATATGAAAGTGATAAAGAGGAAATTTAAAAAAACATTAATTAAAAAAATTATAAAAATATACTTTAAAAAGCACAAATTTAAATATTATAAAAAAAAAAATTAGATAATTAAAAATAATAATAAAATATAAATATATCAACCCCATAATCATTAAATGAATAAAATAAAATATTAAAAGAATATGATAATTCTTAAAATAATTAAGAATATGATTAAATTATTTAAATGTATTTAAAATAAGTCCTTACTAGATATAATAGAATGCATTCTAATTAATCCGATATAATTATTTAAAAAATGCAAAAATAAAGATTAAAAAAAGTACATTAGTTTATTTTAAATATATTATAATATTTATGAACATTTTTTCTTATTTTATTTTTTTTTAAATTTAGAATAATTAATCAATAAAACATAGTTTAAGAATAATGAGAAATGAACTTCAAAGGAAAGAATTAGAATTTAAAAGTATGATTGATGGAAATAATGAGGAATGTTAAAAAAAAAGAAAAAGATTTGAAATTTTATAATTAATATAAAAAAAAATTTATAGTAATAAATACATTGATCCTTCAAGGTTATTTTAATAAGCTTATTAAAGGAATAATACATTAGGATAAGTTAATTAATAAATACAAAATACATAAAAAATCAGTAAAAAATAAAATAATTATGAGCAAGTAGATAAAAATAATAAAAGTAATTGAAAACAAAATTATATATAAAATTATATTAAAATATAATATAATACAAAAATAATATATATATATATATATATAATTAGATTATTAAATTAAATATATTTAAATTATTATAAAATTTAAAATAATTTATGATATATAGTGATTATTAATGTTATATTTATTTAAAAAGCAAATTATAATATATATTTTATATTTACTGACTTGTCTTTAGATTTAATAAAATAAAAAAAAAAATATAAAATAATATATAAAAAAAAAATATAAATTAATATATTTTAATATAAAATAAAATAAATAAAATGTTTTTTATGACCTTCCTCGTTTCAATTTTATCCAATATATGCACAAATAGGCATTTTTGCTCATTAAAAGCAATAGCAAAGTATTGGTCTTATTCATACTTATCTTTAGATAGAATAGTAAGCAATTTAAATTCTAATAAGTTAAATAACAATATATATTTTTTATTAATAAATTTCTTAATAATAACCTTAATTTTGTATTTTAACTAATAAATGCATTATTTTTTCTAAGTACTTTTGATAGAATTATCTTTTTACTTTAGTGTATATTATTACGGATTATTTACAAATAAATTTTCTTACAAATATGATCTATTAATAATGGTTTCTTTTTATTTGCTAAATGTCTTTCTTTCCTAACTAGATATGATTTTTTAAGATTTCTATTTTTCAGTTTTAATTAATTCCACTTTTCACTTTGCTTTATTAATAATTTTATTAATTAACTATAAATTAAGCCCATATAAATTTACTAACATTTTGCAAAATATAGACGACTGTATTTCTTTATAAAATGAACAAGACTAAAATAATAATAGTCCACATAAAAATTTTCTTATAAAAAAGGGCAAATTAATATAACACATTTGCTTAGATATTTAATAAATGTAAAAAATACAAATTAAAGGAAAATAATTAAACATAAAAGATATTAACTATATTTAACTTTAAGATTAAAACAATTAAAATAATGTAAATTTTATTAAATCAAAATATAAATAAACTATATAAATAAATTTATATTTAAAAAAATAGAATTGTAAAATCCAATAAACAAGCAATGCATAAATAATAGTAAGTCACGAAAATATTATTTCCGAATCAAATCAAATAGTAGTCTAAAAACCTAAAATTATTAAAGAAAAAGACGAAATAATATAAAACGGGCAACTTATAGACTTCATAAATTTTATAGAAATATAAGAAGATTTCACTTTTATCACTTTTTACTAAAATACTAAGCAATTATTAATAAAAACAAAAAATTCATTAATTTTCATATCTTTTCCTTAACTAAAATAAGTAAAAGTATTTATCTTAGATTCTCGATATTAATATACTTTCCATCTTACAGAGGCCAAATGTTTGTAATATAATTTCAACAGAAGCCAAAATCAACTAGAGTTTACCAAAATAGACTTATCATAACCTGAACTAATTTTAGAGGATACAAAATTAAAAATATATAAACTAAATAATTTAAACTAAGGGTTCAATAATAATATTCTGCTTTATTACAATAATTTTTACAGTGAGGCTGATAAATTTAAAGAAATAATGTTCATAGTGGACGGAAATGAATTAGTTTCTTTAAATCTTGAAAATTACGAAACAGAAATTCTAATAAGAAACTTACCTAATTATTCAGATTCTCAGGTTTAAATAGAATAAATTAACAAAAGGCAAATTATTGTAAATAATAATGATTTAGATATAGAATAGTCTGTTATAGATATTCCAACTAATCTAATATATAGAAAATATCAAATATTCTAAATAAATGCCCAAATTAAATAAATTGAAGGACTTTCGAATTTCGTGATTGTAAACCATAATAATATGTATAAAAATTCATATGTATTTAATATTGATAATTGTTAAAATATCGAATTGTAGTATTTCGCTAGTTTTTAAAAAGCATGGAATTTCGGATGTGATAATATTTTGTTTTTGGATTCAGAAAAAAATCTTAATTATTTCTAAATTAAAGAACTTGATATGAATTCAAATGGAGATAAAAATGGTTTAGATTGTGTATCTATAGTTATAGCTTGATTATTTATTTATTATATTTAATATTATATATATATATTAATACATATATATATATACAATTAATTATTTTTATTTTTATCAAATATCAACAATTAGTAATTTTATTTTTATTTTTTTCCCCTTTTAAATATTGTTGTTTTTTTTTTATTTATATATACAATTTTTCATTTTTTTATTTTTTAAAAATAAATAAATATATATTTTTCTATTTTATATATATAATTATTATAATAAAACTATAAAAAGAACTAAAAAAAATAAAATAAAAAAAAAATCTATTTAATCAACAAATTAAACACAAGTATTAAAATATTATCGAAAAAAAAAAAAAATCTTAAACATGAATTATTTTAACAAAATATTAAATTTTTTATTTTGTATGAAAGATAATAAACCAATTCAAGAACAAAATACAGTCCAATCATCTATCTTGAAATCTAATATAAGCCGAAAAAGTTCTAGAAAGTCTCTAAATTTTCTAGAAAAACCTGAAAAAAATATTGATTAAAATAAAATAGCTACTAATTTTGACGAAAACCTATAAAAAATAGCTTTAAAAGAAATATATAAAGACTAATTAATTGAATAAAAAATATAAAGTAAGCTTTAAACCGAAAAAGATCAAAAAATAACTCATTCAAATACTACAGATTTACAAAGTAATAATAATTCAAATTAATAATTACAATTAAGCAATAGTACTAGAAACACTTTAAAAATTCAAAAAGAAGACCTTTTTAATTAATAAATATATATAAAAAATAATCAAATATTTTAAATTAATGATACTATTACATCGCCATATTCTCAAAAAGAAAAGAATTCTCAATTAAATTTATTTTCGTCTCGTTTTTCCTTATCTTTTTCAACATAATACGATTAAGAATAATCAAAAGCTTAAAAAATTCAATTAAGACCTGATTTTTAAAACTTTACAATTAGTATTATCCCTAAAAAGATATCCTATTCTTCCTGTGATAATCTTTTTTAAATCAATTTAAATAATTTTAAAAGAATTTCACATGAATCTATATTAGAAATAAACAATAGAAAAATCCATTAATAAGTAAAAATTACTGATTTAAAAAAATAAATATCAGAAAAAAAAGAAGATAGGTAAATATAATAAAGTTTCTCTCCTATGTAAAAGTATTTTAAATAATCTTTTAGTGATTCTCCATAATAATTTCAAAATGATTCCATTTTTCATTCATTTAATGAATTATCAGAAACTTAAATAAAAATAATTCCCAGTAATGAATTTATATAAGATACTTAATAAATAAACCATCATAAACGTAAAAATACACAATTTTTCGATTGTGAATATTATGAGATTTCTATTACCAATTAAAATAATTTAGTTGATAAAAAACTTATATAAGAACCCGATATATTAACAAAATGGATTAATTAATTGCCTAAAAATTCAATCTAACCAAATTTTAATAGTGAGATTCTATATTAATTAGAAATTATTAAATAAGAAACCTATTAGGATTTCATGATAAGTTTATAATAGGAAAGTTTAGAAAATAAAGACCTTTTTGAATAAATAATATCTTCAGATGAATCTAATATATATTATAGAAGTGAATTGAATATAGATGATAATAGATTAATTATTATAAATGGGGAATATATAATAAATACAACTGATATTGGTGAGTTTATTAATTTTAAAAACAGTAATGAAATGTAGTAAATTTTAAATGGATTTAATAAAATTGTTTGTATAAACGAAGACTTTTAAAACACTATTTTATAAACTTATTGTGATTCCATATAATTAAATAAACCTTGCGAATTTTTATTTTTGAAACATTTTTGTTTTTTAAAATCTACAGATAGTTAAAATGAGAAAATTTGTGAAATTGATATTTCGATTAATTTACTAGAAATAGAATAAAATTTAAAAGAATAAACTAAAATTGTTAGAGGGGAAATTTTTGGAGGTTCTCTTATTACAAAATATAAGAAATATTTAAAAGTGGAAGTTTTTTATGAAATAAATTACTCTAGTTTACTTACTAATAGTTAGGGTAAATATATGTATTAAAATTTATACACTAATTACTTTAAAAAATTAAAATAAAGATTTAATTAAAAATATTGAAAAAAAAAAATTTAAAATTACTTTTTAATTAATTTTTGTCCAATAAACATTCTTTATTTTTATAATATATATATATATATATATATATATATATATATATATATAAAATATTATTATATTTTTTTTATTTTTTTATAAATAAAATTTATATATACTTGACTATTTTTTAATAAAAATAAATAAATTTTTAACATAAAATAATTTAATGGATAAACATAATTAATCAATTAAAATAATATAACACACATTTTAATAATATTCACCCCGAAACGCAAATATAAGAAATACATTAGTTATCCCATCAAGTAATAGTCTCTTAAATACACAAGAAAAGGAAGAAATTGAACAATTACATAAATAAATAAAAATATTAATTGACCAAAACAAATACTTTAGTGATTAATTAGAAAAAGTTAGAAATAAAAATTAATAAGAAAAAATAGTTTATTAAGAAGACACTTAAAAAATAGAATAACTAAATTATCAAATAGATGAAATATTAAAAGAAATGGAAAGCATGCATAAACAAAATATTATTTTAGAAGAAGAAAATATTAATTTGTAAAATAATATATTATAATTAAACAATTAAAATTAATTGATCTAAAAGGATAATTTTAATATGAAATATTAAAATATTAATTTTGAAAAGGAAAATAATAATTTAAAATCAGCTATTTAAGTACTATAAAAATAAAATAAATCCTCAAATGTATAAATTAATTGCTTAAATGAAGAAATTTAATAATATTAATAAGAGATTAATAGAAAAAATGAAGTAAATTTATATTTTTTTTTTATAATATTAATATAAGTATTATAGATTATAGATAACAATAATGTATCATTATAAGAAATGATTGAATAATTAAAATAGATAAAAAAAAAATAAGAAGAATAAGAATAAAATTAATAAAAATATATAGAGGAGAACACTAGTGTTTTAAAAGAAAATAATTAGAATATATTAAAAATTATTTAACTAGAAGATTAAATAAAACAAATAAATTAGAAGTTAACTTAATTAGAAAATGAAAATCAGATATTAATAGAAAATAAAATGAATCTACTAAATTAAATATAAGAAAATGATTAAAAAATAACAAAATTAGAGTAGGAAAATAAATAGATTGTACAAGAAAATATTGATATGAAATTAGAAATTGAATATTTAGAAAGTTTAGAAGAAAGAATATCTATTTTATATTAAGAAATAGAAGATTAGTAGATTTTTAAAATAAATAAAATTAAAGAAAATGATGAGCTTTTAAATAAAATAAGTTAACTGGAATTAAAATTAAAAATTTTAGATGACAATAATGATAATAATAATAAAAATGAAAAAAATGATAATATTGATGATAATAATAAAAATTAAAATGATAATATTAATATTATTATTAATAATAAAAATAATAATAGTAATAATTAAGATAATAATAATGATAATAATAATAGTAATAATAATAATAATATTATTATTAATAACAATGAATCCTATATTTAAACTTAAAGTATTTAAAGTGATATTGATTCTTCTTTATTTATAGATTTAAAAAGCGAAAATAAACAAAGTAAATTTGCTTCTTTTGTAAAATAAAAAATAATATGGAAATAAAGTTATTTAAATATACTTAAATCATGAAAATATAAAAAAATAAGATTACTAATATATTTAATTATATATAATAATAATTTATTTTCATATACATATATATATATATATATATACATATTATTAAATATTTTTAAACACTTTATAAATTAAAAAAAAAGAGTTAAAACTAAATATTATTAAAAATATAAAAACATAAAAAAATGAGAATTTTAACAGATGAAGAAACCAAAGTCTTTTTTTCAAAACTCTCCGAGTATATTGGTTAAAATATTAAATTTTTAATCGACCGAACAGATGAACCACATGTATTTCGTTTAATAAAAGACCGTGTATATTATATGAGTGAAACTTTAATGAAAGCATGTTAAAATATAACTCGTGAATAACTAATGCAGTATTTTATATTACATATATTTATCTTTATATATAATATTATCTTAAATAAAAAAAAAGTGTTGGAACATGCTTTGGTAAATTTACTAAAGGAGGAAAGTTCAGATTAAGTATTACATGTTTAGATTATTTAGTCAAATTTGCAAAAAATAAAGTATGGTTAAAGCCTTAAGGTGAATAAGCATATGTATATGGAAATCATGTCATTAAAGCGCATGTAGGTAGAATGACTGAAAATATAGTTTAATATGCAGGTGTTATAGTTCTTTCTATGAATGATATGCCTCTAGGATTTGGTGTTTCTGCAAAAAATACACTTTAAGCTAAAGATATGGATCCTACTGGTGTTGTTGTTTTTAATTAGAGTGATGTTGGTGAATATTTACGTATAGAAGATGAAGATAAAAACGCATCTAAAGATAATTGATTTATATATAATTATTAAAATAAAAATTATTTATTTTTATTGTGTGCATTTTTAATTTTCATTTTTTATAATTTTACTTAAAAAAAAAAGAAATAAAAGTATTAAAAAATATTACATATAACTTAAAAAATAACAATATATATATATATATATATATATATATATATATATTTATATTTATATATATATATATTAATTTTTTTTTATAATTTTATTAAATCTACTTTTTTTTATATATTTTATTTTTATACAATATTATAATTAATAAAAATAAAATATCTTTTTTAAAAAACATGTAAAAATTTTTAAAAAATCAACTAATAAACCAACATTTACGAAAAATAGAGTACAAGTCAATTATAAGCCGTTTCCTAAATAAAAACCATGAAAATAAAGTCTAATAAATAAACCCATTTTCCCCCTAATAAAAACAGCAAAATGTATTCTTAAGTTTACTTTTAGACACCGAATTAGACGAAAGACCAAAAGATCTAACTGAATATAATCCTCGTGATAGAATAACATTAAATGTAAATGAAGACATTTAAATTTTTTTGGAAGATAATAAAGAAATATCTGATTTGGAAAAATAAAGATTATAAAATATAGATAAAGTACTGGGTACAAAAACCCATTTCCATGAAATTCTCCCATATGAAGAAAGACTAGATAGCGAGCATGTCATGGAAACTAAAATTGTGAAAAGAAAATTTATTAGATAAAATAGATAAACAGCATTAGAAAGACTTCTAACACCAGACCCTTAGAAGAAAATTCCTGTTTAAAATATAAGAAATTTTACACAATTTAGTATATAATTATTAGAAACAAGGGTATTGCCTATACATGATAAATACTAATCTATTTTTAAAAATAAATATGAATAATTTATTGATTATTATGATTATTTAAAAATAAAATCAAGTGAATTTTCATCTGTAGAAGATTAAAAATAGGATGTTTTTGAAAATGAAATGAATTAAAAAAGAATTGAATATTTTACTTAAATTGAAAGTGTTTATACTGATATGTCCTTATTTAAAGTTGGTTTAATGGAAGAATAAATGCTTTAAGAATTAAAAAATAGGACATAGATTCAAAATATTATACCTTTTTATACTAAGAAGTATATTTATTTAATTATATATATATATATATCTAAATATATAAATATATTTATATAATTTATATATTTATATATTTATATTTAATTTAAAAAGTATTTTAAATATAGATTTATTTACTATAATTAAGATTTGGATAATGTATTGAATATTTTTAGAGTTTCAAATGAAAATTTTTTAAATAAACCACTTTCTATTAAAGATTTATAAAAGGAAGAAATTTTAAGTGTTTTGACTAAATAAGAGATAATAAATTTTCTTGAAAACTACATTGAATTCGATAAAAGAATAGAATATTTAGCCGATGAATTAGAGTTATAAACTGTTTATTATAAAAATATTATATTCAATAAAAACCATGATAAAATAGCTTTTGTTTTTGATATATATAATAATAACGAAGAATATATTTGTATTGTTAAAGATTTGAAAAAAAATTAACTTATATAACGAATTATTAGTAACATACATTATTAATTGGCTTTTGATGATTTTGATAATATTTATTTTGTTTAAAAAAATGATTTAAAAAGATATAGTACATTATCATATTTAAACTTAGAAGATAAGAATATTTCTATTATTTAGCCAATAAAAATTTTGGATGAAAAAAATCCTAATTTTTAATTATAGAGTATAAATATAAATATTAAATAAATATATATAAATATATATATGTATAATTGTATATATAAATATATATATATATATTTATATCTATATATATTTATATATATTTTTTATTTTTTTTAAAAAAATTTATATTTTTATACTTTTTTTATTTATTTAAATAGTATAAAGTATTTTAAATAAGGACATAATTTTACTTGATTCTAGTCTCATTTCAGGAAATGAATAAAATTAATTATATTTTAAAGAAACTTATTTAAAAAATGCTGAATTTAGATAAATAACTGTATTATATTTAATTTTTATAAAAAAAATATAAAAACAAATAAAAGGAAAGAAAATAAAAAACAAAAACAATTTTAAAAATGGGAGAATAACATATATTTTTTACTTAAATAAATAAAGATAAATACCCGACAAAAATTTATAAATATAAATATATAAAAGGAAACAAATAATAAATTAAATATTTAGAATAAGTAAATAAAGAATAAAATAAAATAATAAACCTTGATAAAATATACAAAGAAGCATTAGAAATTTAAAAAACCGAAATAAATAAATTGCAAATAGAAAACACTGAATAATAAATAGAATTAGGAGAATAATAAATATTCTTATAATTAGATGAACTTAAAGAAGAGTATATTAAATCATTTGAAGTTTTTAAAAACTATATAGTCGTTTAAATTTCTTAAATTAACCAATAAAAAGATTATTTTAAAATATATAATTTTAAAACAAATTAATTCCATAATTATTATATATAAGAATAAATATATGATTTAGTTTTAGAAACTAATTAATTTTACGAATCTGATATATTTTTTTATACAATTAAAGTAGAAAAACCTATTTATATAATATATAAATATATATATAAATATATATATATATATATATATATATATATATTATATATTATTTATAGTGTCCTTATAAACCTAATAATTTTTTGAGCTATAATATGTAACAAAGAATTAATTAAACTTTCTATGAAATAAAATATAATAAATTTAACTAAGAGAACTATGTTATGGAAAAGTATAATATATATTTATTTATTATATTAAATATTATTATTATTATTTAAAAAGTCTTGAAGCAATTTCAAGAGATGGTATAAATATTCCATTTACATTAGTATATAATAAATAATTTGTAAATTCTAACAGCCCCTGTATATTATATTTAAACAGCAATTTAGAAGAAAGAACACAATATGGTAATATATATATTTTTTTTTACATGATATGTTGTTTTTTAATTAATTATTATATTCTTTTATATATTTAAATTTACTTTTTTATATAAAATATTTATAATTTTAATATATAGAATTAAATCCTGTATTTATTAGTGCTTTTGATAGAGGAGCTATTATATGCTATCCACATATGAGAGGTATTTATTTTCCGTCTTTTTATATATATTTAAATATAATTTAAGGTACATATGATATAAATAAAGAATGGTTTTTAGAAGGAGTTTAAATAAAAAGATTAACAAATTTTTGCGACTTAATAGATATTGCCAAATTTATACAAGAAAATGATATATCGAAAAAAATTTGCGGATATTCAAAAACTCCTATAAGTGGTTTGACTTTATTTAATGCAGTTTTAAACGAGCCGAATTTAATTTAATGCTCTGTTATTTAAGTAATATATAAATATAAATTAAATATGTTAAAAAAATAAAAAAAAAAGAATGGTTTATTTGATGTCCTTGAATATTTACATAACAATTATAATCAATAAACAATTAATATTTTCGGAGATATTTAAAAAGATAAAGACTTATATTATTTAGTTAAAGATTATTCAGTTTATTAAGGAGATTGGACACAATTGGCTTTTGAAAATATGCTTTTTGTTTGCGAAAATGATAATTAATTAGCATATTAGACAAGAAAATTTGTAGCTAAATTAAGAGAAAATTAAGAAAATAAAGAAATTTATTTTAGAGAATATTTAAATAGTCCATAATATGCTATTGATATTTAAAATTTAAGTTTTTTAATTAATACAGCTTTTTATAAAATGAAAAATTAAGTAGAAAAATAAAGATGAAAATAAAAAATAAAAATAATAAACATATTATTAAAAAAAAAGTTTTTTTTTTATTTTTTTAATAATTAAAAAATATTTAACAGAGATAAACTAAAAAATATAATTTCTAATGTATAAATTAATATGTATATAAATATATATATATATATATATATATTTATATTTATATATATAAAATTTAAATAACATCTATTTTTTTATGTTTTCAAAATAAGTATTAAAAAAACAAAAAATTAACAAAATTATATTAATAAACATTTAAAGATGAATAAAGATCTTTTTTTTCAAAAATAATACTAAAGTTAACAATATAATACAAATAATTAAAGTTTATATATATTAAATTGCTAACACTCCGATTCTGATAAAAACATAAACTGTAAAAAATGTGGAATAAAATTATATAAAGTAAATAAAAAAAACTAAAAACTAATTAAAAAAAAAAAGAATACAAAAGCATTAAAATCTTAATAAATGAATTATATTTCTACAGTTTCAACAAAAACATATTTAAAAAATACATTTAAAAATAATCTAATAATAAATATTAAACAATACCCAGAATATTTAACTGTAAAATATATATAAAATATATAAAATATATAAAATATATAAAATATATATATATATATATATATATATATATATATATAAATTTATATTATTTTCCATTCCTTATTTATTGTTATTACTAATTTATAAATTATTTATTAAAATAATTATTTAAATTAAAGAATCGTGAAACAATAATAAATTTTATTTAAATCTAAGGGGAAAAGCTAAAAATATCAAACAAAACTATTTATTTAAGTATTGTATTTTTAGACTATTTAATACAGTAAGATTATTTCTAAATAATTTAAAATTTGTAACTATATGCATTAATAAGTTTACTTGTAGCTGCAAAAAGTATTGAAATAGACGATAGAATACCTTTTGTTTCAGCTTTAAAAAGAATAATAAATGTAAGCTCTACTGAAATTAAAAAGGCAGAAGAAAGAGTATTAAAAATATTTAATTTTTAACTCTAAATGGAAAATTTATACGACTTCTTGGAATATACTCTTAGCTAAGGTATTATTTTCGATAACGATAAAAACATAAATGATGAAAATATAAACAAATAAACTACAAAATAATGGGAAATAATAGAAAAAATAGAAAAAGATATATTCAAATTAGCTTTTTTGATAATAAAAGACATAAGCTATTATGATTATTAATTAGATGAATTAGCATGTGCATGTATAATATACTTAAGACAAAAAAATAATATATAAATTTTCGATAGAGAAGAAATTTTCTAAATTTGCAATTTTTTTAATTATTAAATTGTAGAAATTATAAAAGATAAATTTTTATAAAAATTTGATTGCTATTTTAAATAAAGTTCTTTTTTATAAAGCAATATAATTATTTAACCTTCTTATAATAATAATAATAATAATAATAATAATAATAATAATAATAATAATAATAATAATAATTATAATAATAGTGTTAATAATAAAAATAATAATATTTATAAAAATAATAATAATGGATTTAAAAGAGGATATTCAATTTAAACTAATAAAGAATGGTAAAAATTTAAACACTTAGAAGAAAATAAACCTTCTTATAATTTAGACAGTAAATAATTAAATTTTTAGATTAATAATAATGTTTATTAAAATTAATAATAAAATTTAAATTTTAATAAAAAAAATATTAATACTTTTAGAAGTTTGAAAGAATTATAAATTCTTTAAAATAAAATTTGTAAGAATTTAAATGAAAAAAAATGTTTGCTTTGAGTAGTTCTAAAAATATTTTAACATATTCATATTCGTATAATTCTTTGAATAAAAATACTATTTAGAATAATTTAAAGTTTTAAAATAAGTTATATTTATGATTTTTCTTATTAATTTAAATTAATTTATTTATTAAAATTATATATTGTATATATAATATATAATATATAAATAATATATAATATATAATATTTAATATATAAAATAAATTAATAAATAATTAATAAAATATTGAATCATTAAAATAATTTAAATTATTCTCTTTATTAATTATATCCAAAATTAATTTGAAATTTAGGTAAATAGTTTTTTTTTACTTATAAATCAAAAAATTATTTTTATTCATTTTTATTTTTAATATTTTATTTATTAATATCATTATTGTGTATATTATTATTAATATTATTATTATTATTATTATTATTATTATTATTATTAAGTATTTCTTTCCATTTATTACAATCAATTTTAATTTTTTTAAAACAGGTTTTTTATGTTCTTTAATAATTTCTACTTTTTTTCTTTATTTAAATTTTTATTTAATATAGAATTAGCTTTTAAAATTTTCATGTATTTCTTATCTATTCCTGAAATTATTTTACTTTCTTCTTTATCTTATATCTCTGTTTTTTATTTATTTTTTTATGTTTTCTACTCTTATTTATCTTTTTCGTTTTAATCAATTAAAGCTTTAACACCTGCTTAATTAGGATCAAATCTAGGAATAATTAAATTAAATGATTTAATATTATTACTAATATTCTTATTTTGTAAATCATTTTATTTTTCTACATCTTTTTTTTCCTAAATTATTATTATTAATTGTATCTATACTTTTATATAAAACACTTTTATTTTTAATTATTTATACATTCTTTTTTTGTTTTATAAAAAAAGTTTCATATCAGGCATTAATTCTTAAAGGATTTTTAAGTAATTTTAAAGTTCCTTTTCTAAATCTATATCTTAATTTAACTTATCTGCTTCAACATTTATATAATAATCCTCATTTTCAGTTAATTATTAATTCTCTATATTTTTTTCTTAAGAATAATTATTTTCTTAATTTTTTAAATTGTTTTGATTAATTTCAATTTAATTTATTTTTTAATTTTCATTAAATTTAACTTTTTATTAATTTTGTTTCTTTTATTATTTTTTTTGGATATTTTTAAATTCCATATCACTTTAGTCTGATAAGTTTTCAAAATCAATACCCGTAGTGAGTATTTTTACATTATTTGGTAATTTGTCTACTTCAATATCTTCCTCAAATCTTTTATCTAATATGAATCTTTCATCTCCTTTATAAGTTTTCTATAATTCGAATAAAACCTAACCTTTTTTAGTATCGAAAATAGATGATTCTTTACGAAAACCTCTTTTTTAATTAATTTCGTGTTTTTTGTCTTTTTCTTCTTATTTTTTTTATTATTTTAATAACAATTTTTGTTTAAAAGTCAATCTTTTTTAAAATAAGAATTTTAATTTATATTTAATTATTGATTTTTTGAATGAATTATTTTTTATTAATTTAAAGGTAATTTTTAAAAATTTATTTTCTTTTAATCATCTTCACTTTCACTAAAAGAACCTAACCAATCTTTATGACTTATTTTTTTAAATTGTATGTCAGTCATATTTTATCCGAATATAATAATTGTATTAATTATTGTATTTTATAAAAAATATATATAATAAAATATAAAAATATTAAATAAAAACAATTTAAAAAATAAAAATAATAAATTATTTTTAACTCTTGTAATTATATATATATATATATATATTTAATTTTATAAATAAATATAAAACAATATTAGTCACAATGATTAAAATAATATATATATTTATATTACAAATATAGAATATAGTTGTTTTAATTATTTTAAAATAATTTTGAATTGAATTTTAAAATTGTTAAAAAGTATTATAAAAATAATTCATATTGTATTATTTGTTTAAAAATAAAAAAAAACTAATTTATTTAAATAATTTAAAAAAATTAAATATTTTTGATATTTTATTAAAAAAAATAGACTATAAAATATTTGAAATATTTATTTATATAATATATTGATAAATAAAAAATTTAAAAATAAAATAAATAAAATGTATTATTATTTTATTTACTTATTTTTTACTGTTTTTTTATAAAAATTAAATTTAATTAAAATATAAATAAAAAAGAGCTTATTATTTAAAAAAGAAGAAATTGAAATATATTAAAATATATATAAGCAATATATATAAAAATGAAAAGTAATACATTATAGTAATTAAACACTGAATAAAGTCAGCCTAATATAGATGTAAAAAATAAGAAGAAAATTTAAAGTGAACGTAAATAATGTATTCCTTATTTGTAAAAACCAAAAACATTTTATTTTAAAAATCAGAATAATATACAATAATACAGAACAACAGTAAATACATCTATAGTAAATAAGACGAAAAAAAGTTAAAATATATAATAAAAGAAATATGACGAATAAATTTATTAATCTATAAAAAAATCATTATCATCAAATAAATAAAAACAAATAAAAACTTATGAAAGTATAAATATAAACATAAATTAAAGTTTAAATACATTAACTTGTTAAAAATAAAATATAAACTAAATAGATTTTCATTAGATATACTTCATTTAAAATAATAAATAAAAAATAGATAAAAAAATAATAATAATAATGATAATAATAATAATAATAATAAATTTAATATTAATAATTAAAACAATAATTATAAAATACATAAAATAATAAATTTAATATTAATAATTAAAACAATAATTATAAAATACATACCCAACAATATTAACAATTAAATAAAAATATGTTCAAACAAAAATAACAAAGTTCCCGATATAAATTTTTTTCGACATATTATGTTGTTTCAGATTAAAGCAATAATAACTAGAATTTAGATGATTAAATTTTTTAATATAAAAATAATAAAAAAAATACTACAACAAATACTAATTTAAATATCAGTAACAAAAATCATTTTAATATAGTAAATGATAATTAAAATCATAATAATGAAATATAAAATTAAAATATATATCATAAAATTTAAAATAAATATTATGTTAAATCTAGTATTAATATATAAAATTTAAAAAATTAATTGAAATAATAATCCGAAAATATTAGCCCTAATAAAATTTCTAAAACTGAATAAAATAATTAATAAACAGAAGAAAATAATGATAATAGCTTCTTTTATAAAGATGACGAAGAATTAATTAAATAGCCTATAGTGGTTAATTTAATACCTGTTTCTCCAAATAAAAAGCATAAACCTAATAATGAGTTAAATTATTTTGTTAATTAAAAAAATTAAGATAATGAATAATTATGGTTTTATATTTAAGTTAAAAGATGTGAGACTGTCGCTAATTGTGATGAAGATTAATAAATCAATTAAATTTAAGTCAATAGAAAAATTGTTAACAAATCTTTAAGTGTTGTTAAGGAAAAAAGCTAAATTTAAAATAATATAGGAAAATAAGATTTAAAAAGTATTGAAAAAAATGATTCTTTTGATAATAAAAATTAAGACAATATTAATATTAATAAAAATAATATAAATAATAATAATATTAATAGGAATTAATTGGAAAATAATTATTCTATACTATAATAGTTTAAAGAAAATGTACAAAATTTAGTCTAAAATACATTTAGGACAAGTATTAATTTCGAATAATATAAATGTAGTTGCTTTTATGAAAATGATAATTTAGTAGATGGAAATATTAGAAAACTGTCGTGTTAAAATAGTCAAAAATGGCTTTAAAATTTATATAAGGAAAAAGATCTTATTTATTTGGAAAAAGTATATGAGTAAATAAAAAAAGAAAGCCTTAATTTAATTGATTAGAATGTTATTATTTAAATAGAAAAAGATATTCATAGAACTTATCCTGATATAAAATATTTCCTAAAATAATAATAAGGATAATAAGTATTAAAAAATGTACTGATTTCATTTGCAGCATATGATCCTTAGATTGGATATGTTTAAGGTATTAATTTTATTGCGGCTTTTTTTGTTTTTCATTCCGTTGAGTTTATTGCTTTTTGGCTTCTTGCAAATTTATTTGAAAGGTTTGAAATGAGAGATATTTATTTACCAAGTTATTTTTTATTAATATATTAGATATAATAGAAATATTTATATAATGTATTATATATATTATTTGTAGATTTACCAGGATTAAATAAACATTCGAAAATAATTGAGAATTTAATTTAAGAATATGATGTAGATCTAAGTAATCATTTTGTAAATCATTAATTCAATTAAAATTAATTTTTTTAAAAATTAATATATAAAAAAGATAAATAATTAAATAAATCCTTAAATGTATATAACTCCTTGGCTTTTTACATTGTTTGGAATGGTTATTCCATTAAAATATATAGTAATATATATATATATATATATATATATATATATATATATATATATATAATATTATTATATTTTTTTTTATATATATATTCATATATCTTTATTTATTTTTATATAAATAATATCATTAAAAGGATAAATTTTATGAATATTTGATTTAAAAAGGTTGGATTTATTTTTATAAATTTACTTTATGTTACATTAAGAGTAATAAATAAGAAATTTTATAATAAGATATGATGGGAACTTTAAGTATTATATGTTAAAGAAATAATTAAATTAGTTTAATCTAATATGAAGATTCTATTGATTGGCATTATTTAATTAATTAAGCTTATAAAATAAACTTGGATGAAAAAAAAATTTATGATATGATTGAATAATTTAATTAAGAAAATTGAAAATATAAATTATTATATTGTATATTTAAAAATAGAAACATTATTTTTTTTAAAAATAAAAAAAATATTTAATGTTTATTATATAATATTTTTTTTATATTTTAAATAAAAAAATAAAATAAAAAAATATTATATATATATAAATAAAAAAAATTCAATATTTAGTTGTCGAAGATTCAAATTTCTAATTTTTAATAGGTTATTCATGTAAAAGAACTTATATTTTAAGAATTTTATCATTTAGTTTCCTGTTTTCTTCTTCAAAATCTTATTTTTCACTAACTAAATCATCACACTTTAATTCCAACTCTTTAAATTTCATTGCCCATATTTTATTAGAAGCTTCAAAATCTTAATTTTCTAATTAAAGCCTATCTATTTCATGTGAATATTTTTCTTCATATCTAAAATATATTAATCTAAAATAATAATACATATATATAATTACATTTAATTAAGTCTTTTATAATCAGTTTTCATTTATTCCATTTAAGTAGTTAAACTTCTATTTTCTTATTCTAAAATATGAATTTTATATTCCAAATCCTAAACATGTAATTCTCTTTTAGTTTTTTCGTTTTTAAGTCTTTATATCTTTTATTCATGTTCCCCATCTAATGGTTTTCTTACTCTACTATCTAAATTTTCATCTACGTAAGCTTTCTTTCCATATTTTTTGCTTTATTCTAAATATCTTAAATAATCTTCATAATCGTCCTATTCTCTTAAAGATTTTCCAACTGTTTTTCTTTAATTTATATTTTATTCATCATAGGCTTTATTACTAAATTCTTGATTATCTTAAAGTTTATAATAATAAATAAAAATTGTTAAAAATAAATAATATATATATATATGTAAATATATATAATTATTTATATACATTTATATATTAAAATTTATTTTTATTTTTACCTTAATTTTAATTAAATCTTTATTAAGTATTTGTTTAATCATTTAAAACATCTTTGTATATATATTTTTTTATATTTAATATATTTTATTTTTACTTTTATTTGTTTATTAGTTTCTATTTGATTAATTATTTAATTATTATGATTATGAAAGTTATATATTTTAATTAGAATTTACTTAAGTACTTCCGTTAACAAATTAACTGCTTCCATTGACATATTAATTATTTCCATTTACAAATTAATTATTTCCTACATTATATTAATTATTTCCACCAGCATATTAATTATTTCCACCAGTATATTATTGATTTCCTGTTTTTTTTTTTTTATAAAAAAATAAAATATAAATTAAAAATAACTACGTTATATATAAATAAATATACCTTATTATTATACATAAGGATTTAAACCTTAATGATATTATTATTAATAAACTACTCTTCCAGGAATTATAGGTATTTATTCATATGCAACTTGATTATGCATAGGTTGAATAACCGAACCTTAAGGAACTATCATAGAAGGATGCTAATGTTCAACTAAATATTAAGTAACATGACGTTTTAATGGAATTGCAGGCGATTCTGATCTAACTTATTGTGTTAATTGACTGCCTCTTGGAGATTCAATTCTGTACCCTATTTGAGTTGGCTATTCTCTATATCGGATAGGTGATTCAACCCTGTAAGATCCTAAATGTTGACTTAAAGGAGCTTTTTCGATTGTTTTTGATGATGCTGCTGGGATGCTATGTGTATGGGAGTATAGTGGAGGCGGGGGGTGAGGATACATTATATGATTTTATTTATTTATTTGTTTTTTTGTTTTTTATTTTAATAAACAATTTAAATTATTTAATTTTATATGTATATATTTATTTTTTTAAATTTATTTTAAATTAAATAGAAAAAGTTATTTTTTTTTTTTTTTAAATAATTTTTTATTAAAAAAAATAAAAAAAACATATTTAAATAAAAAAAAAGTAATTTATATATTAATTTATTTTTATGAATATAATATCTTTATATTTAAACTTTATTAATTTTATAGTTTAAATAAAAAAATAATTTAAAAAAAATAAAATATAATTCAATATTATTTAAAATAATTTATAATATATACAAATATACATATATACGTATATATATATAAATATATATATATATTTATATATTTATATATATTTATATATTTATATTGTATTTTAATTTATATTATAATTTTTTTTTTTTTTTTAATAGTATATTTTTTTATTTATATATATAATATTAAAAATTTATAATAATAAACTTCTTATAATGTAAAGAAATTTATCAAAGTCAATTCAATTATTTTAATAATAATTTAAAAAAATATTAAATTAATTTTATTTTATATAAAAATATATAAATTAAAATTATAAAATATTTTACATTTATATATATCTTTTTTTTAAAAATAATAATTAAATAATGAAGCAAATTTATTTTTTAAAATAATTCAAAAATATATTTTTTTATAGTGGATTATCATTTACATTAATCAATTTTAATTTTCGAAAATAACTAGAAATTAAGCGCAATATATGCTAAAGTTCAAATTTACAATAAATAACAAAAAAAGAAACAGTCGAAAACATGTTATTATACCCTAAAAATTTCAAAAACTCTATAATAATTAAAGGCAGATCTCCTAATAAATAATTAATTTAAATAATATTAAATAGTATTGAAAAATTGCATATAAATATTTATAATTAAGAAGGTGAAAACTTCGAAATTATCGCAATAAATTAATTTGGGGATATAAAATAATTTATTTTTGAAGAGTCTTTATAGGCTTAGAAAAATTTACAAAAATTAATTAACTTTTTCACTTTATTAAAAGTTTCTGAAAACAATTAATTAAAAGAAAAAATTAATAAATTAAAAAATGACGAAAAATTAATTTTCACATATATTCCAGATTAAGATAGTTACAAATTTTCTTAATAAATTTAAAAAAGAGTTTTTGATTAATTTTAATAAAATCGAATTAAAGACTTGAATATTTTATCGGAAAAATTTAGGAAAATTGTATATGATAACATCGAAAAATAGACTAATTTTTACATTATAAAAAATGACTAAGAAGCTTCATTTTTAGGCATTCGAAATGCTGATATAGGTGAAATTTATGTGTTAAAAAAAACTAATAATTTAATGAATAATGAGTCTAATTTTATATTTAATGGCTAAGAATATCTATATAATAAAATCGAATGGGATCCTAATATTGATAAGGATATTTTTTTAACTGAAAAATAAATTAAAGATAAGCTATATTTAAAAAGCTTTAATTATGTTAATTATATTAATAATATGAATGAGGCTTAGACATTCTTGAATTCTTGTGACGAGGCTGGAATTAGGAAAATTCTAGTTTTTTTTCACGACGATTGGAAAATATAGGAGGAGTATTTAAAAAAACTGATTTCAGTAAAGAAAAGATGTTATAAAGAAACTGATTTTGTTATTTTATATACTAATTAGAAAGAAATTATTTAAAAAATGTTCAAAATTATTCCTGATTAGAAAACTATTGTTAGGCTATTTGATTTTTAGGAAAAAAATTATATTGATAATGGACTTAATTATTGGAGTTTTTAATAAATATAAAGAGATTAAAATACTTCTTAGAGTTTTTTATAGAATAATGATAAGCTTTAAAATATTATTGATATTGAAAGCTTTGATAATTATTATAGTCTTAATATTGAGTTGGTAAAGAAGTATAAATATGAAGGTAAGATTACAAGAAATAAACTATATGATTTTCTTAAAGATTAAGGTAAATAAAATTATTTTGAATCTTCGAAAGTTTAGTAATATTTTTAGGATGGTTTTGAAGAAATAAATAGTATAAATTTATAGTAAAATATATCTGATTTATAGTAGAATAAAGTAGTTTTGTTTTATAAATAAAATTGTAGTAATTGTGAAATTATCGAAAAATGCTTTAAAAGCTTTTTTTAGGAGTTATCTTAATTAAAAAGCTAAAATAAATAAAATGTTAATAATATAGATTAGATTATTGATACAAGATTTTATAAATATAATATTCATAATGAATGTGAGAGTTTCCCTTCTCCGAATTTCTCGCCAGTGTTTTATATATTTAATAAATAAAAAGACTTTTTTATTGCGAATATAATAAAAGATAATGTTTAAATTAAAAATTGTGAAAAATTTAATAAATATTTATTTTAAAAAATGGATAATTTTTTTTAAGAATGAAAATGTTTTTTTTTTCTATATTTTATTTTTAAATAATATTCTTGTTTTTTTTTGTTTTTTTTATTTGTTTATTAAAATTAATATTTTAAATATAAAAAAAATTAATATTAATATCAATATATATATATTATTATTATTATTTTTTTTTAAAAATAGAACCTAAATCTATTTTTTCCTATATATAGTATTTTTTTTGTTCAAAAAAATAAAAAAAAAAATAAAAAAAATTAAAAACATAATATTAATAAATAAAATATACATTATTTATATTAATTATTATTTTTAACTTTTTAATATAGTTATTTACTTTTCTTAAATTGATAAATTTATAATTTTAGATTAACACCTATTTTATTTTTTTAAAAAAAATAAATAAATAAATTATTATTTTATTTCTATTCAATATAATATACCCTATATAATATAATAAATTAATTATTTTTAAATATA
>NW_004086067.1:42500-46184 GCF_000220395.1 Ichthyophthirius multifiliis
AATAATATATAATATTTGTATTATATTTCGTTTTAATATAATTCAGAAATTTTATAACTTGAATGTTCTAATTATCTTGCTTATTAGTATTATTTAATATTTAAATATATATTTATAAATAATTAATAAATAGGTTTCAATATAGATTTAACTTCAATTGTAATGATATTGATTTTTTGAATAAAGATATATTAGAATAAATGTAGTAAAAATATGAAAATACTTAAAAATATATAAGATTTATTAATTAATAATCAATAGTTTTACTTAAAAAATTAAAAAATGAAAATTTAATAATTGAATAATTTATAGATGAATAATAAATTAAGGATATATAGTTAAAGAATATTAATCATTAATAAAAATAAAATTAAATATTGTAATAATATGAATATATTAAATAACAAAAATAACTTAAATTATAATAACAATAATAACCAATTATTTTAAATAATAATAATAAATTTGATGAATAATATGATTAATAAAATAATTATGAATGGGAAATATATTTTAATTAAAGTATTATTAATTCTTTTACTAATTTAATAGAGAATTAAGCTATTATTGAAAAATAAATGGAAGAAAATAATATGTAAGATAAAAAAATAAATTTATAAAATATGGAAGATAAAATATAAGAAGAATTTGATTAAGATTAAATTATTTCTTAATAGAAATGATAACTATTTATTTATAATTATATATGTTTCTTTAATACTTTTATTTAAAAAATTGTATACAAAAACATATATATATATATATATATATAAATATATATATTGCTAATTTAATATATTTATATATATTTTTTATATATTTAATTATTATTATAAATTTAAATAATATTTATATATAATTTTTCATAATAATAAGAAAATAATATAAAAAAAAACTATAATTGATTAATAAATACTATTGTAAAAGTTTAAAAATCCAATAATTAATTTTATTATTACAATATATATAAAAATAATAATATTTTTTTTTAAAAAAAATGTAAAATGTTTATTTATATATATTTTAAATTTACTCAGGACATTAATATATAAGTATAAATAATAAAAAGATATTAAAAAAGCTTATGACAATTTTATAAAAAAATATAATTTAATTATCTGTTAGATTTCTTTATTTAACATTCAATTATTTTATAAAAAAATTCTTAAAACATAATATATATATATATATAATATAATTAAATTTTAAATGATTTTTTTATATAAAGATATATATTTTTTATATTAAATTTATCTTCTTATAGATTATTATTATAATCAATTATAATAATTTATTATATAAATTTGAAATATACTTTTTTATTTTTATTTTATATATTTTAAAATAATTATCTTAATAAGAAATAAATTCATCAAATTAGAAGAAAATTAGAAAATTTTATATATATGATAGTTGGTTTTTTTATTTTATTAATATAATAATATAATAAATATGATTAGAGTAATTCGAGTTTAATATTAATTTATTATTAAAATATATATAACAAATTTTTTAAATTTACAATAGTTTTTTTATACTTTACTGATACTTCCTGCTCCAAAATTATAAACTATTCTATATTATATAAAATAAAAAATAAAATAATATAAAGACAAGAACATATATTTAACAAACATCACAATATAAATAAAAACTAAAAATATGAAAAAATAAATATGTTTAATATTTAATATTATTCTATATATTTTAAAGTTTAATAATATTTGAAAAAATAATAAATCAAGTAAATAAATACATATATATATATATATATATTGTTATTAATTTGTTATAATTAATAATGGTTTTTTTATTATATTGGTTTTATTTCTAAAAATTATATTTTTCTTTATTTAATTAATTTATTTTTCTTATAAAAACTAGTTTTTATTATTAATTTTGATTTTTTTATTTTATATTAGTGTTGATTTTTTATTATTATAATAATATTTTTTTATATTTTTTTATTTTTTTATTTAATAAAATTTATAAGTTATTTAGTTGTTTGTTAAATTTATAATTATTTTCTTTATTATATTTTTGTATAATTTTTTTAGGAATATTTTAATTATAATGTTTTTTTTAATCTTAAATTAAATTAAATTTAAAGGTTAAGTTAATATAATATAAAGAAAAAAATTAAAAAGATTTTATATATAAAATATTATAAAAAAAAATTAAATCAAAAATATAAAAATTAAAAAAAAAAAAACATAAAAAAAAAAATTAAAATAAAAATAATAAAAAAAAAACAAAAAAACAAAAAAACAAATTTCCAAAAAAAAAAAAAATAAGTTAAAAACCAATCCAAAAAATAATAGAAGAACAAACCAAAGACATAAAGCCCTAAGATCTCCAAGAAATAACCTTAGACTTTTAAAAGATATAAAAAATAACCCCCGAATTAAAGAAAACCCTTGAATAATATCCAAATTTATAAACATTAACATTAAACTAATGCGAAATATCATCCCTAGACTATTTTCCTATTCTCACAAATCTCCGAAGACTAGAATTAATAAACAATTAAATAAAAGGGAACTAAATAAAAAACCTTACTCATTTATAAAATCTCTAATCCTTATCTTTAGGAAGTAATTAAATAAATAATTTGAATGATTTAACTCATTTATCGAAATTTCCAAATCTTCAATAACTAGATTTATTAGATAATGAAATAGTCAATGACCAAAAATATAGAGAAACAATATTTAAAATGTTACCTTAATTGCTTATTCTGGATAATTGTGATAGAGAAGGAAATGAAGTTGAATATGATGATGTATATATATAATTATTTATATAATTCAAATATTAATAAAAAAGGAATAAGAAGATGAAGAAGAAGGAGAAAATGAAGAAGAAGAAGATGAAGAAGATGAAGAAGAAAACGAAGAAGAAGAAGATGAAGATGAAGAAGATGAAGATGAAGAAGAAGATGAAGATGAAGAAGAAAATTAAAATGGTTAAAATAATAATGGAGAAGATTAATTATAGTTTGGAGGTTAATTAAAATAGAATGAATTTGGATTTAATGATGATATTTATAATAATTAAGGAAATGGTAAATATGAGGAACTATATGGAGATAATTTTTATAATAATAATGAGTAATATGATGATTTTGAAGAAAAATTTGCTTAGAATAAAAAAACAAACGTTTTTGAAAAAAAAAAAAAAAAAACAATAGTCAAAATATAAAAATAATAAAATTAAAAGAAACATTTATAATTATAAAATTATATTTATTTATTATTGTAATTTAAATTTTTTTTTAAATATTTTTTTTTTTTAAATATATTTATATTTTAACATATTTTGTATTTATCAAATTTATTATTTTAGTTTGATTATTTTATTATATAAAATATTTAGACATATATATAATTTATTTATTAAAATTATTTTTATTTTATATATTAAATTATATTATTTTAGCTTATATATATTTTAATATTAAATTTAACGAAATTTAAAGTAAAATTTTTATTTATAAACTTAATTATTTAATATATATATATATTAAAATATATAAAATATATATATATATATATATATATTATTCTAATTAATATTATATTTAGTTATATTATATCTTATTTTTTTTTAATTTACATATAATATAAATAAGATTAAATAAATTAAATATAATAAAAAAACTAATAATTAATATATTATTATTTT
>NW_004086066.1:0-85575 GCF_000220395.1 Ichthyophthirius multifiliis
GTACTTTTTATAAAGATAATGATAAAAACTAAGAATTTTTAAAATCTTTATGTGAATGTGTACTTAATACAGAATAAAATGAATAAAAAGACATTAATGAATAACAAATAGTAAAATTAAAATAAAAAAAATAATAATAAAAAATTATAAAATATAAAATAATATATCATATATTATTAAAAAATATTAATATTATATAATAAAATTAAAAATATATAAATTTTATATATATATATTCATATATAATATATCATATATTATTAAAAAATATAAATTAATATTATATAATATATTATAAATATATAAATTTATATATATATATTTATATATATTTATACATAATCTTTTAAATAATATTTTATATCCATTTTAATTTTATATTTTTATTTTTTTATAAATTATCTAAAACATACATTTTTATTATTTTTTTATATTATTTTAATCGTTTTTTATTTTGTCGTATTTATATTATTTTAATTTTTATTTATATAAATTTAATATTAAAAATAATTTTAAAATAAAAAACATTTTTAAATGAAACAATAATGTATTATTTTTTAATAAAATTTTTATTATAATTATTAAAAAGTTGAATAAAGTTCTCCTCATTCAGATAGAATCGAAAAATTAAAAAATTAATTAAAAAATATAAAAGTAACTTTAATAAATATATAAATAATAATAATTATAAAATAAATTAAGTTTGGTGTTGAAACTTAAAGAATAAATAAATATAAAAAAGCAGATGAACAATTAAATTAAATAATTGAATAATTTAACTAAGTAGATTAAGATTTAACAAATTCAGTAAATGGAATAAGAGATAGTGTAAAAAAAAAACTTTTATAATTAAAATATTTTTTATTTAAAATATATTATTAAAGCTTGTAAAATTAGATAAAATATTACAATAAGATAAAACAAATAACGATAATTTAATATTAGAAAGTAATTAAAATTAATCATAATTAGATAATAAATTTAAACAAGCAATATAAATAGAAATATAAGTTATATATATTTATTTTATTTAATTATTATATATAAAATATAATAAAATAAAGACAAATAATGATAACGAAAATAAATTTAATTTGAAATTTCAAGAATATTTTTAGAACATTAGAAATGATATTTTAAAGGAAAATTAATAAAGAAATTATTATGTAGATAGTCTTTTCTAATCCCTTTAAATTGATTTACCTTAAATTGAAGAAGCAATTAAAAAAGCTTAAATATAAAGATAAAAGGGAGATGAAAATATTATGGAAATTACAACTGAAGAGTTAAATAATTTAAATGAAACTATTGTTAATGAAAGAATTCTTAAAGAAGAATCAGAAGCAGCTATTTTTGATATGCTTAAGGATGTCGTTAATAGAGTTAAAATAGAATTAGAAAGTGAAAAGAAAAACAGGTTTTTTTTTACACATATTTTTATAATTTTTTTTTTTTTTTATAGAGAAAATACTGAAGAGCATATTTTAAATTTATTAGAAGAAATATGTTAAAAAATATAAAAAATATCTTAATATTGAATAATTTTATATAATCATTTTTATGAAAAAAAATTATAAAATTTTAATATATAATTTTATTAGAAATTTTAGAAATTAGATATTTAATATTTAAGTTATATTTTAAAATATTTATTAATTAAAATATATATATATAAGTATATTTAATTAAATATATTAAAATTTTACCATAGAAAAATTTAAATTTAATTTATTTTATTTTCTTATATTTATTTTTGAAATTCTATACTGCCTAAAAGATAAAGATATAAAAAATTGGCAAAAAAAAAAAAGAAATAAATTGAGTAAATGGATATAAATATTTACGAAAACATAGAATAAAAAGAATATAAACAATCAAATAAAGTATTAAAAAAACAATATTTTTTAAAAATATCTATGCATTTTTTTTTTGATAATGTAAAAAGACTTAAGAAGAAATAAAAAATTTACATTGCAAGAAGATTTAAGTGAATTATAAAGATCAATTTATATATTAAATAAAGGAAACAATATTTAAAAATATTCAGTATAATAAAATATGAAATATATATATTTTTATTAACTTAAAGATTTAATAATATAAAAAAAGATATATTCAAGATTACACATTATATTTAAAGAAGATGATGCTTTTAAGAAACTTATAAAAATTATTTATGTATTAAAAAAAATATATTGAAAATTAATTTTAAATAAGAATGATATAACTAATTAAGATAAAAACTCATAAATATAAGCAAGTATAAGTTTGAAAAAATACATAATGTAATAGGTAATTTTAATTAAAAATAATTAATTTTAAAAAAAATACTTATATTTTAATTTTAAATTAGGATTTAGATGAATAATATATAATTTCAATTTATTAATTAACAATAAAAATGTTAAAATAATAAAATTTATAAGTTTTAGATTAATGGGTTATGTTATTTAAAGTGAAAATTTATTATATATATAAAAAAAATATTATAAATTAAATATATATAATATATATTATTTTAATATAAATTAAATTATTATTTTATTATTGAAAATTAATGAATCATATATATTTAATAAATAAAAAAGGAATTAATTTAAATAATAAATTATGATTTAATTGAACAAGAATTAAAATAATTAATATTATTATTAAATAATAATAATTAATCAATAGAAAGTCGTTACATATCTTGTAGAATGATTGGATTTATAGCGGAAGTAAATAATAGATTATTATATATAAAAAATAAAAATTATTTATATAATATTTATAATTATATAAATATATATATATATATATATATATATATATATATATATATATTTACAAAATTTTAATATGGTAAATTATTTAGCTAATTTATAAAAGTATCAGAAAGGGAAGATAAATGGTTAATTACTATAAAGATGCTTGATGGTTAGTTTAGACATTAATTATTAGATTAGAAAAATAATGACATAAGAAGTAATTCTTAAAGTCTGTTAATAAATAACATAGGAAAAATTAGAAAATGATATATTTGATTAGGTAACTAAATTAAAAAAAATATATGTATATATATTTTAATATAAATATATATATATATATATATATATTATATATATAATTATATATATATTTTTTTTTATATACATATATATTTTTATATTTATATATTATAATTAGATTCTTTAACTTGCATATGATTCTGGAATTAATATTAAATGTGCTGGTCTCGAATTAATTTTTAACATTTCTTTACTAATTTCAAATAGCAATCGTCTTAATTAAATTTCTAATTTATTTATTGAGGCATTAGAAAATTAAACAGAAAAAATATAAATCAGAATGTCTCTTATAATTGGAAAAGCATTAAAAAACATACATTAATATTTTTTTAAAGAATAAAATAATCATACTTTATTATTAAAAAGTATTACAGTAATAATTTTTTTTTATTTTTTTTATTTTTTTATTAACATAAAAAATATTATAAGAATTATATGAGTCATAAAAATTAAAAAGTAAGAATAAATTCTGCTTAAAGTTTAATTTAATTAATAGAATTTATTGATATAAATATTTTTTTTGATAATATTAAATAAAATTATATTTAATGTATTTTAAATGATTAATGTATTGATGTTAGGTTATAATATGTAAGCTATTTTAATTAATTTATTACTTATTTTAGTCACGAAGATTAAATAAATTAACTTATATAATTATTTGTTTAAATCTTAAACGATAAACATAAACAAATTACATAAAAAATAATCGAAAATATTGATTCTATAATACTTTACTTTACCAAAAATAATAAAAAAGATGAATATTTTTTAAATATAATATAAAGATTTTACGATGCCCTTTAAAAAAACTGGAATTAAAAAACATTATATCTATAAAAACTCCATAAGTATAAAAAAATAAATATTATATACATAAACTTAAATAAAAAAAAGTTATATTCATGTGTTTGATTTGAGGTTATTTTATGAAATACATATACCTTGCATATTAAAATCTATAAAAGTAGATGTTGAAAAAGTAAAAAAAGAAGGAATAAAAATATTAGTAAAATACATAAGTATAAATTATCATATAGATATAACCTAATACTTAATATAAAAATTAATAAAAAAACTATACAATTCTCCCGTATGTTTTTTAAGATTATAATTTGTGAATTTTATACAAGAATGTTGTGACAAGTTTTCATCTTTATTTTTCTTTAAATACAATTTATTTATAATTTTAGATTTATATAAAGACCCAGTACCTAATATATTAATAAAATTAGCCTAAATATTAGAAAAAATATACATTATTTTAATAATTAGTAATTAAGATAATTAATCATAATAATTTCTCGAAAAAATATAATTAATTTTTAAAAATCTTACAAACAATAAAGATAAAGACGTGAGATTTTTTTCATAAATAACTCAATAAAAAATCCTTGAAATTTAATAAAAAATCAATACTAAATAATTTCTTGAATTTGATAAAAGTAAATAAGATAATGAAGAATAATTATTAAAACTAAATCTTTAAAAAAATATTGATGATTTTTAACTTAATTGTAAACCTCTAAATTTATCTATTTATAATTCTAAAAAAAGATTATCTATTAGAATTATTAGTAATACTAATTCTCCAGGATCTAATTCTTCTGTAAAATCTTTAAATTATAAATAATAAGCTTCTTCATTTTCTTAATTATCTAAATTTAATTCTGTCAATAATAATAATACAAATAGTACTAATTAAGCTATTAAATTACCTTAGATTAATTCTGGTTTTACAAAAAAAACAATCGATTATAAAAAATTCAGTTTAAAAAAAAAATTAAATCTTTAGCAAATTAATAAAACTTGTAATAATAATTATTAATTTAACAAAAAATGAATTTTTTTTTCCTACTTTCTAATTATTTTTTTTAAATTTAATAAAACGAATATTTTTATTTTTTTATATATATATATATTATTTTTATTTATTACATTTTATATTAAAGTTTAGATTTTTTAATTTTTTTTTGGGTTTTTAATTTTTATTTTATTTTAGTTTTTTTTTTTTTTTAAAAAAAAAAAAATTTAAAAAAATAAATAAAAGAATACTTTAATTAAAAAAAAATGTATAAAAATTTACTATAAGTCAAAAAGCGTGCATAATAAAAAGAAACCATGAAAATGGACCCCGATATAACAGTAACACTAGAAGACGTTAAAAAATATTTAAAAGAACACAAAGAGTTATTAATAAATGATAAAAACAAATTCACAGCCGAAACGTAACAAAAATCAAGCAAATAAATCATAGCAAATAAATATTATATAGACTTATGATGTTATTAGATAACGATAAACTAGCAGCTTTAGAAGATGAGTTTAACGAACATCCAAACGGTATAGAATTAGCGAATTTTGTATGGTTAATGAAATGTGCTATAATGCACTCTTAAGAAGAGAAATATGAATTAATAAACGGCCTAATAAAATTATTTGAAGACATAGATATAAATGGCGATTAACATATGGAATGGAGTGAATTTACATAATATATAATAGACGCTGTAATTGGAGAAAAAGATGCTATATTTTTTGACGCAAGATTTGAAAGGGAAAGAGAAATGACAGAATAAGAAATTTTCGATAGGGCATACTCTAAAAAATCAAAGAGATATTTTCCTTGCAAATATTTTGATAATATGAACCATTAAGGCCATATTATAAAAGCTATATATTCTCCTCATATAGATGCAGTAATTTCTTTAGAATAAAATTCATCAAAGTTAAAATATTATTATACAGAATGTAAAGAAATTGAAATTTAATAAAAAAAAGTAATAATTTAACCACCAGCAGAGGATAAACTACAACCTTTTATAATTGATTTTACTATAGCTGAATAATTAAACACTGTAAATATATATAATAAAATAAATATATAAATATAATATATATAAATATAAAATATATAAATATATTTATATTTATATAATAATAAATATTATCTAATAAATTTTACATATAAATTTTATTATTTACAAAATATTATAAATAAATATTATTTTATTTATAAATATGTTATTTCTATTTAATTTGTTATTTTATTCTAATTATTTAAATATGTGATTATTATTATTTTTTTATAATAATTATAATTAACATATAAAGTATACTTAGATTAATATATAATTAAGCTTTTTAAAATTTTAATAAATTTTATTATTATTATATTAATTTTAATAAATAATTTATTCATAAATAATTTATTTTGCTATAAAATGATATATCTATAATCAACTTTTTTATTTATATAATTATTATTTAGAATAATTAATTTTAATAAGATATAATAACAGATGTTAATATTTATATATTTATTATTAAATAGCTATTTTAAAATAGTAAAAATAGAAAAGAATAATAAATAAATATAAAAATATATAATTATATAAATATTTATTTTTATAATATATAATTATATATATATATATTTATATTAATATTTAATATATTTTTTTTTTAATTTATATTATATATCTCATTTATATAATATTTATATATTTACTCTATTAGATTGCAATAGTTGCATCAAACAGGTAATTTTATTTTTGGGAAAATAATTTATCAATGCGCTGTATTAAAATATTTAAACATGATGTTTTATAAACTGGAATCTTCTATTTACCAATTCATAAAATGTGGATAACTGCAGGAGCTGATTATAATATTCGAACTTGGAAATTTAACTAATTTTAAGATTAAGAAAAAATACATCATGATAAATTAATGATTGCCCATCTTAAAACAATCACTAAAATTGAAGAATTAATGTCTCCTCGATTAATTGCTAGTTCTTCTTTAGACGGAAAAATAAAATTATGGGACTTAACTGATCCTTCAAATCCTCCAATACTTATTACAGAACTTAGAGACCCTAATTCAAGTATTAGAGGTGTTTTAGGTTTAACATATTCATGTCATTATGGTTCTAATTTATTAAGTTATGGATTTGATTATCATATTAATATTTGGTGTCCAGAAGTGTCAATTACAAGACCTTTTATTGGAAAGCTAGAAGGACATAGTAGTTTAGTTTAAATTTGTAAATTTATGGACTTTTCTCCTAATGTTATTTCTGTAGATGATAAATGTAATGTTAGAATTTGGGATATTAGAGGAATGAATACTATTCAAGTAATAAATTCTGACGGGTATATTGTTTTATTAAATAAATTATTTATTTTTTTCTATATTAAAAAAGTTAATTTTCAATAATTTATGATGCTTGTATAATTTATAGTTAAAAAAAAGATATGTTTATTTTAACAGGAAAAAGGTTAGCATTTTTTGAAAACCTTTAATTTTCAGGAAAAAAATTAAATATAAACGACGATGTTTATCCTTTATCTATACAATTTAATTATTATTATAAATAATTTTGTATTTTAACAAAGTAAAAATAAAAATATAATAAACTATTTTAAATAAAAAAAATAAAAAGAAATGATATGAGAATGTATGATGCCATGACAGGAAAATTAAAAAAAGTTTTCAATGATTTATAAGACGAAAAATATCCTGTTGATTTATCCACATTTTGTTTAGGAGCTCGTTAAAGGAAGTTTTTTGTCGCTGATAATGTAGGTTTAATCCGCTAATATAATATGAAAAACGGTTCTTAATTAAAATTAGTTAATACAACAGATGAAACTGAAAGTTAAGATTTTACTAAAAAACAAATAACGATAAAAAAAAAAGAAAATAATTAAATATCTTAAATATTATATCTAACAGAAGAAAAATTATTAATAGCCTCATATTGGGATTCTACAGTAAGAATTTATGACGAAGAAGATTCAGAAGAAACAGTTTTGTTAAAAGTAACATTTATTATTTAAAAAAATAATAATAATATTATAACAACAAAAAGATTATGACAGGTGGCCATAAAGATAGTGAAATAACCACATTAACATATTCTGAGAAATTCAAATTAATAGCAAGTGCTTCAAGTAACGGTTATATAGCCATATGGGAATTCGAAACTGGAAAACTAGAAAGTATACTAGTCGCAAGGGAAAAAGGTGACATAACAACCATGTCATTTGGTGAACCATATCCTATATTAATAACTGGAGGTACTTCAGGAGTATTAAATATATGGGGAATAAAGGGCGCTCCTACATAATATATATATAGAAGTATAGGGAGATTTATAAACAGTTATTCTGAAAATGGTATAAATTAAATAAACATTTCAATATCATTTATAATTTGCGAAACTTCAATATAATCAGGAGTTGAAAGAATGCAAGAAAATGATTAATTCGTTCATTAATAAGGAACTGGTTTTGACCCAATAATTTAAGAAGAAAAAAAGGAAGAATAAAATGTCAAAAAAAAAAAATATGATATAACATCAGATAAAATTAAGGAAAATCTTCTTGTTTTTCCAACTGAAAACGTAGTTTTTTTTAATGAAAACGACAATTTTTATTCTAATAGTAATTAATAATCAACTGCCGCAAATAGTGTTAATGCAGGTGAAAAATACTTCGAAAAGTAAATCGATTATCAATATTATTATAAATAATATGAAACTACTCGAGAAGAAAATAAAAGAAGATTCTATGTAGTAGTTGGGGATTAAAAAGGGATGGTTCATGTATGGAATTTGACTGAATATTTACAAAAAAGGAATATAATTCCTATTAAAAATGATAAAAAGAAAAAATATTAATAATTAAGAAGAAAAGATTTCATCAATGCTTCCAAAACAGTCGATTTTATACTTTCTTCACCAGAAAGAAGAAATGAAAAATTGCCTTTCTATACTCATGCTTTTAACTCTATACTTATTAAAAGATGGACTGCTCATTAAAATCTTATTAATTTTATACTCAGAATACCTTAACCTTTATGTTATGCTACATGTTCATAAGATAAATGTGTGAAATTTTTTAATTTATAAGGTGATTGTTGGGCTAATGTATATATATATATATATATATATATATATATATATATAATATATATATATATATATATATATATATATATATATATATAATTTTATATATTAATTATATATTATTAAAAAAATAAAAGATTAGTTTAGTTAAATTTGGAAAAAATTAATGGAGCTTTCCATTTGATTGGGTAGAATATAAATTATAAGATATGAAATAAGTATTTGAATAGTTAGAAAATTTAGAAAACTAACAATTAAATGATGAAGATTAAAATAAAATAAAATTAAAGTATTTAAGTAATTAGTACTTTCAAGAAAATACATTTGAAAAAGTAAAAGAAGAAAAATATAATAGAATATTTCCTCCAAAAGTCATAAGTTAAGAAGAATAAGAAATTATAGAAAAAAAGGAACTTTATACATATAAATATAAACCAAAACCATATATAGATCCTATTTCTTAATTAAAAAAATAAATAAAAGAAGAAGATGAACTTGCTAAAATAAGAGATAAGAAAAAAGAACCTTTTAAAAAAATAAAAGTAATAGAAGAATATGTTTAAGAAGATGTCAATTCTATTAAATAATTTTATAATGCAGCTCCAAAAACTAAAAATTATTTGTTCTAAAATACTAATTTGTAATATTTTAATAATAACCTAGAACTAATATAATAAGGATAAAAAATTGATATTAATTAAAATAGAGTTAGTACTTCTACATCAAAAAAAGAAAATAAAAATGATAATTAATCAAAAATAAGATAATAATGTGAATTTATAATATATATTTTTAATTTATTTTATTATTTTTATTTAGAAAAAAAGAACCTAGTATAATTAATAAATTATTAGAAAATATATAATAAAAACATACATAAACTACAATTTAATCTAATAAAAACTTATTAAATAAAACTAATATAAGTTTCTAAAAATAAAATAATGATATTTATAAAAAGTATAGCTTTTAAAAATTATAACCTTTAGTAAAAGACGAATCGTATTTATATATATAAATATTTATACTTTTATTGAAAATATTTTTTAAAAAAGTAAATATTATTCAAGCAAAGATATTAAATACTAATAAGGAGAAGCAAGTAGATTAGTTAGAATGGCAACTAATTAATATACTTTTTAATAAGAATCATAAGCTCCATTAAAATATAATTAAGACAATTAATAAATATAAGAAAGAAATTAATTCTATACTAATTTAGCGAATTAATATGATGAATAATTCAAAAAAATATAAAAGATAAAGTAAAAGAATAGAAAAATAGTTATGATAGTGACGATTCGGAATAGAAAAAAAGAAAGAAACATAATGGTTTAAAAATAGTGGCTTCTAGCAACTTTTTATATAATCCTAATAGAAATAAACATAAAATACTTAAAACAGGCGAAAAAATATATGTTATAGAATAAGATGGATGAACTATTTTATATTAAAAAATAAAAAAAAAAAATATGTATATTTTTAATAATTAAAAAAAAAAAAAAAATGTATATAACTTTTTTTTTTTTGTAATTAAAAAAAAGTTACATATATATAAATAAGTTTTTTATTTGTTTTTTTATTTTTTTTCAATTTTAATTATTATTAGTTTTTCTCATAAATAATCTTATTTTCTTTATTTAATTATTTTTTGTTTAAATAAAATAATTTTTTTGTTTTTAAAAAATAAATAATAATAATATTCAATTACTTATTCATATTCTTTTTTTATTTGATTCTTTATTAAAACTCAATTCTTTTTTTTTCTTCTTCTTTTTTTTTTTTAACTTCAGGTAATTATTCGTAATTTTTTTATGCAAATTTTTTATAATCTTTCTTATCAACCTTTAAAAAATAAAAAAAAACAAAAAACAAAAAAACAAACAAACAAAATTAAACCACAATTAAAAAATAAAAAAAATATATACTTTAACTTTTATTCCATATATAAGTCTATTTAAAAGTTCTTAAGATGGTTCTTTAATTTATTTTTTATCCTATAAAATTTCTATATTTTTCTATTTTTATCTTTCTCATTTTTAGTGTTTCTAACTTCATGTCTAAAATTATTATTTTCATCAATATTATAAAAAGTAGAATTTCTCATTGATAAATTATACGAAAAATCTTTTTACATACTTCCTTATCTTTTCATAAACGATTTTCTGATTTAAATTAATTCTTCTTTTGTTTTTCCTTAATATTAATATTAATCACTAAATTATTATTATTATTATTTTCTATCTAATTTATCAAACAATTAGCTTTTCTTTCTTTTGAAAGCATCTGCTAAACTCTCCTTTTATAAACCCAAATCTTATGATCTTTAAGAACCAAAATTATTATTTTCTTTAAAAATATTTTAATTATTATTTCCTTAATCATTATTCTAAACTCCAAAAACACTACTTTATTTAAAATAATTATTTAGTTGTTATTTTTTTATTTATTTTTATATATCTATTTCATTATTAGAATTATTTTATATTTCTTATTTTCTCATTTATTAATAAGTATTATTTTTATTACTTTAGTAATTCAATAAATCATCTTGTTCATTTGTTTCTCGTTTCCTTTCTATTTCATTTATTTATTTTGTGTAAAATACTGATTGTTTTCCTATATAATTCTTAAATTCTTATTTAAATCTTTCTTTTATTTAATCCATATCTTAGTTTTCGTCAGTTTCTATATTGTATTTTGTAGTTTATGCTTTATTGTCCCATTTCTTTCTTTAAATTGATAATATTTAATCATCATTATTATTTTTTTAAGTATAATTATTCATTGATAATAATTGTGAGTTTGAGCCATTTTATTACATTGTTCCAGTATTAGGAGTTTAAATATTTTCTTTATAATTAAATGTACTTAAGAATTTTTTTCTTGAATCAAATTATTAATTAAAAGGTAAATTATTGTAATCATTATAAAATTAAATATCGTTTTCTTTATAATGTTCAATATATTAATTATTTTTATTATTTTATAATTATTAGAAATCATTTTATATATAATTATTATGTTATTTTTAAACATTTTAATTTTTAACGTTTGAAAATTAACTATGATTTCTAACATTTAAAACTGAGTTTTAATTATAAAAAGTTTTATTTTCATCTTTTTAAATATAATTTTGATGATTTAAAATTTAGCTATTTTTTTAATATTGATATTAATTATTCGCATTTATTTATTATTTAATAATTTAATCTTAATAAAATTATTTATCATTAATAGATACATGAAACTATTATTATTATTATTATTATTATTATATTATTATTATTATTATTATTACTATTACTATGTTTATGATTATTATTATGATTAAGACTATGATTTTATTTTGCATATATTTTTTTATGAGTTATTTTTATAGTTTAATGATGTTTTTTGCATTTATTAATATCCATTAAAACTGTTATTTTTTACTAATTTATTTATAAATAAATCATTATTTACATTATTATTTTATTTTTGCTAAAATTAATTTTCTTTATATTATTCTTCTTAATGATCTTTCTATAATATATCTTCGTAAGATAATTTACTTTAATCTGAAAAAGATTTATCTTAATAATTTTAATATTATCTTATAAAAAATTAAAAAAAATATTATTTATTTTGTTTTTAAAATATAATTATATTTTATAATGAAAAATATTTTTATTTTAATATACATTTTATTGTTTTTAAAAGCACTGTTTTTATATTCAAATATATTATTTAATGTTTACGGTGATTAATTGTATTATTTTAAATATTTGTTCATTTCTTTTGTTTTATTTTTTTGTATTTAAATTTAAGTATATTTAAATATATATTTTGATTGTTGAATTTTATTTTCATATATAATTAACTAATTTTTTATTTATTTATTATATATATGCATAGTAAATAATTTTTTAAATACTAAAATATTAATATAAAAACCTAGTTTTAAAAATTAATGATAAAAAAGAATATTTAAAATATAAAATTAAATAATAATTAACCCATTAATTTATATATATATATCTATTTTTTTATAAAGTAAGTTTATATAATATTTTATTAAACAAAAATTTATAAGTTATTATAAAAAATATTAAATACATATCTCTTATATATACTTATATATTTTATGAATAAAATATTACATTTATGATAAACTTATTTATATTTAATATTTGGTTTTTTTTTTTTTAAATAAAAAAAAACAAATATTTATTTAATAACAAATAAATTTAAATAATAATATTAAATATCTTCTTAGTCAATTTTCGCATAAAACATATCATTATTTTTTTTACATTTCTTATTGATATAAAGCATATTTTTTCTATATTTCAAAATTAATTTTATCTAAAAAGTTAGCTTTTTAAGAAATTAAGGTTGTAAGCTTCTCTTAACTATCCCTAATCATTTCTAATTTTCTATTACAAAATTAATGTGCTTAAACTAAATTTCTTTCAACATAATATCCAGTTCCGTAATCGATTATTACTTTTCCATCATTTTATAAACTTCCTTTATTTTTGTTAATGTTTTTTAATATTCATAAAAATATTATATTATTACCTGGAACATATAAACTACTCGAAATTGGAACAAGTAATTCTTAATCTTATTAAGCATTTTCTAAAGTTTTTATAATTTGTTTTGATTCTTCGTATTTACTAATTGCTACTTTAAATTAATTTAGAGATTAATTTAAAACTTGTATTTCCTAAATAAATAAAATTATAAATTTTATGAATTAATATATAATATTTTTAAATATGATTAAGAATTATTATTCTAGTATATATACTTCTTCTAAACTTCTTTTAACTTCAGTAAGTTATTATGGATTTAATTTATCAAGTGGAATTGGTTTTTAATCAGTCATTTACTTTTATATGTATTTTTTATATTATATAAATAAAATATCTAATTTTAAAAAAATATATTTTTTCGTAAAATATTAAAAAAAAAATGAAATTAAAATATATATATTAATATAATTATATATAAATATATATATGTATATATATATATATTTAAACATATATTATTAAAAAAAATTATAATTAATATTGATTATATATATTAAGTTTTAAAATTAAAAATTTTTTATTAAGTATCAAATTATAATAATTGTTTATATAAAAATTTAAAAACATATAATTATATAATTAACTTAGTATTAATATATATATATATATATAATATATAATTCATATAAAAATATAACTATATTAAAAAAAAAATATACTAATTTATATAAATATTTATAATAATTATAAAAAATATTTAAAATATATTAACATTTTAAATAAATATTAAGATTTTTTTTTGATTTACTAATTAATTTTTATTGATAATATTATTATTATTATTATTATTATTATTATTATTATTACTTTCTCTTTTGAATATTTATTTCATTATATATTATCATAATCTTCACTTTAATTTAAATTGTATTTTTATTTTTAGTAATTTAATTTTCTAGTAGAAGACTCTAAACCATTTTAATCATTTAAGGCCTATAAAAAGTTATAATTTAATCTTGGTGAAAAAATTGATAATTCTTATTAAACATTATCACATGAAAATACTTTTAATATTGGCGTATCTATATTATTTCTTAGGGTATTTTTAATATTAAAATTTTTATCCTATATTTCTTTTTATGAATTTTCCGGATGAGTTTTGACATCATCATATTCCGAAGAAGAAGAATAATCCGATAGAGATATAATACTTTAATTATTGCTTTTTTATGGAATTTAAAGATAATTTTTTTTTTCCTTAACTAATAAAGCCAATATTTTAAAATAAAAGTAAAACAAAATTTAATTTTACAATTATCCAAATACAAAAGAAAATCATTATTATTTTTCTATTGAATAGCAAAGTTATCTTCCTCCATAAGATTTTCTTCTATAATTTTATTTAAAATGTATTGTTATTAATTAAAGGCTTTTTTCTTTTATTATTATTAAATATCATATTTTTTATACATTTAATTAATCAAATTAAACATATCAACTTACTATTCACTACAAAATAAGCAAATAGTATTAAATTTTTAATTTTAAACATAAAAATTTTGAAAATTCTCAACATTTATATTATCTTCGATTCTTCCTTAAAAAGTTTTTTATTATTCTTTTATGTATTTTTAAAATATTTCTTCTATATTTTTCTCTCCTGAACATATTAAACCAATTTATCCATTACATAAATCACATTTTACATTCATTATTCTTAATAAATAACCTCCTATATGTCTTTATATTATTTTAATTAAGTTAGCTCTTCTAAGCCAGTATTTTAATATTAATTGTATTCTTTGAATTTAATTTACATTTAACTTTTTAAACATATTATCTTTAATCAACATTTCTTATTATAGGTTTAGATTCTACTCATTATTATTGTCTTTTATCTGAATTTTGCATCCAAATTTTTATTAAAGAATATATATTAAATGTGATCTATTTTAAGTTATTAATTGTATATTTTCTTTATAATTTAGAATTTAATCTAAATTACGATTAAACCACCAAAGATTAGATTTTACATAATTTTTTAAGAAATTTTCATCTTAATATTAATTTTATTCTAAATAAGGTTTGAGTTCTTACATTTTTATTTAACCATCTTTAATTTACTTTAATTTTTTTAAATTTAATTTTAAAGATTTTATATTAAATAGATTTTAAGGTATTTATTATTAATTATCTATAGATTTGATATCTTTACTTTTATTTGATTATTTTTTTATTTATTTTTTTTTAAAAAAAAAAGAAATTTTTTTAATTTATATTTACTCTTCTTCTTTTTAATCATCATATTTTTTTTATATTTATTAACATAAATAATTCTAAATACTTAAATCTTAATATTGTAATTCTTCTATTTATAATTAAAGAAATTGTTTGAAATAAATATTTTTAGAAATTTGTTTTAAATATCTAATTTCTTCTATATTATATTTATTTAAAATACATGTATTTAACATTCCAAACTTTTAATTTTATATAAAGTTATTTCCTAATACTCTTTCTCTGAAGGTTTATAATTTATTAGGACTATTAAAAAAATTTTATAGAGTATATTTATTTGGTGAAGCTATTGTCTAAATTATTGCTTCTAAATTAGATTATTAAAATTAATTTTATGACTAAAATATATTATTATCAATAATTCTATTTTATTAAATTTAATCATATTATTTAATAAAATGTTCCTTTTTTTCAGTTGCTTTATTATTTATTTTCCATATAGAAGTATTATTATATAAAAAAAGTATAAATCTACTAAAAAAGGCACAAAACCCAACCCAAAATATTATTAAAATTAAAAACATTTATATATCTCCAAATAAATTATATTTTTAAATTATACAAGTTTATATTCCTATAATACAACAAACACCTCCTTTTTTTTTAATAAAATAATAATATATATAGTTATATATTTATATAAAGAAATACCTCCTATATATGTTGATAAAGAGAAATAAAATTAAGAACTATAACACCATAAATCTATATTTTAAAGACCGAATTCAATATCTTTTAAAAAATCATCTTCACTGTCAACTTTCCAATCTGTTTTTCTGTTTTGAAATCGTTCTTTTATAACTTTTCCATAATCAAGTACATTTATTTCATAAAATTATTCGATTACTTAAAGAAATAGAATATCTATAAAAATCTAGAAAGGTATAATGATAATATTAAATAAAAAATAAAATATAATTCCTTCTTTTGATATATTCCATTTAGGAGGCATTAAATTTTCATCAAAATAAATCCAAGTTATTATTATCGAAATAGGCTTTTATATAAAAAAAAATATGCATATATATATATTTATACATATTATATTTTTACATAATACATAATTGTAAATGTATTGTTTGAAAAGCAAGTATATTATTTTATTTCAGGATCAAAACTTTTTTCTTGGTTTATTTATTTTTTCTTAATTGGATTATGTTTATATTAATAATTTTTCTAGTTTTAATTTTCATATATTTATTTGTATATTTTCTCGTAACAATCTGATTCAAATGAAACTTCATTTAAAGAATCTGATTTCTATTCAACAATTGTTCCTTATTTTTCTAAATTTGAAATTGTCTTTATTTCTAATTATTTAATAATTATATTTGAAAACATTATTCAAAAAGTATATTTAAATATTATTTTTTTTAATATAATACCGTTTTGATATTCTATTGTTTCAAAACTTTCTTCTTAATATATATCAGAAAGTATAATATCACTATTGGTTTAATCTAAGTATTTAATAAATTTAGTATTATTATTAAATTAAAAAATATATACCATAAATTTTTTCTTAATTGATTTTATTCTCAAATTGTATTTCTTAATTATTTAAAGATTTATCTAAATCTTCTTTTTCATCTTTCTCTTAATAAAATACATTATATATAAACCTTAAAAATAAAATAAAATTAAAAAAAATTAAAAATATAAAAATTATAAAAAGATAAAACTTTTAAAATTAATTTTTTAATTTTTAATAAATTTATATAGAATTATTAATAATTATATCAACTATAACAATTTAATGAGTTTTTTCAAAACATTAAATACCTAAACCTACAAAATACGCAAATAAAAAAGCGAAAAAATCAGGTGCACCCAGACTTGAAATTTATAAACCTTGAGCTTTTTATTTAAAAAGAAAAATTAATAAAATTATAAAAAATAAAACAGATTACATATAAGACAACTTATTAAGTTAAGAAGTTATTCATTAATTAGCCTAAATTTAATTAATTCCTCTAATATTATTTATCCAAGTTTTAAAACAACCATAAAATACTATTAGTATACTCCATAAGTAGTCGAAAAAGAAAAATTTATTAAAATAACAATCAAAATTAATATAATAAAAGTAAAATACAAAAAATACATTCTTTACCATTCTGTTTAATTCCAAACATTTCCATCATAACTTTCTGTTTAAAATATTTCCTATTTATTTTCCGTTTTAAATACAGCTTAAAGTAAGGGATATTTTTCTTCATTTTCTTTTATTATTTTCTCAAGCTTATCTCTTTGAAGTTAGATTTTATTTTAATTGCTGTATGGAATAAATAAAGAAATCATTTAAAAAATACTATATATACCAATTATTATTAATGCAAGGCCAGTTCTTCCTCTTCTTAATTATTATTAAGAAGTAATATTGCTTTCTTCTTCATTAGAAAATTAAAAGAAAACCTCAAAAATAGACATTTCACAAAATTGCTATTGATTTTTCTACTCACAACGATAAATTTCATAATCCCAAAATGTACCTAACATAATTAATGAGCAAAGAGCATTAATAATAATAATTAAAATTAATCCCAAAAACATACCAAAAAATAAAGGAGGATAAAATTAAGTAAAATACCCTTTGAAAATTCCAAACTTATCTTTTACTTACCTCTTAAAAATTCTGTTTTACAAATAAATATAAATAAATAAATATATATAAGATATATATATATATATATATATATATTTATATATATATATTTATATTTGTATATAACTTATTTATAAATGAAAAATAATAACTAAAAATTAAAATCATTCCAATACTAAAAGTACCAATTAAAACTGATAATAAAACATAAACATAATAATCTAAAGCAAAGGCAATTGCAAGTTCAGCCTAATTCATAGAAACAAAATTTACTTTTAATGTATAACTAAAACCTTCAGATTATTTAAATAATTTCTTATCTACAAATTATTCGAATTACATTCTCCCTAAAATAAGTTTTTTTGTAAACTTATCTGCTTAAAAATATTAAATAGATAAGTTTACTATTTTGGGAAGTTTACCAGAAGGACACCCTTCTTATAATTTTACTTCAATAATTTAAATTTTTTAAAAATCAAATGAGTTAGTATTTTAATTATAAATTTCTTCTAAATTAACAGGTTATTTACTCAAATAAAATAGAACATCATCTTTTGAAGCTTGAAACCATTTTTTTTTATCATTTTATTCTATAAAAGCCTCATCCATTAAACACTCGAATTTCATATTCTTACAAGTATCAGAAACAGGAACATCCCCAAAGGTAAATTAGTTAATAGTTTTTGTACTTTCTGGAGAATATAAATTGCATAAATCTTATTTTTCAATAATATCGTTTAAAAAAATATGTTCACCATAATTTTTACAATTTGAAAAAAAAGGTAAAAAAGGCACTCCAATTGATTTTATATATTACCATTTAAAATTATTTGTTACTACTTTCTATAAAAATTTTTTTGTTATATTTAATGGTTTAATTAAATCCTCTTCTTCTATTTATTCACTATACGTTATTAAATATTAAGGCAAATTATTATTATCATCTAAGATTGGAAATATTAAAGGTTATGATACTGGTAATGTATTTTATAATATTATTAAAAAGATTTTGTTTTAATTCCAAGTTTGCCTTTTTGGAGTATTTATTTATATACTAGTACTTTATATTAATAATTCGCGCATATAGGTATATTTTTTATTAAATATTCGAATTGATAGCATCATTTAAAATGATTTATATACAAATAATGTAAATTTATGGCTATATTTTTTATTTTAGGAATCCAAAAATGTCTAAGGCATTATTACTAAATTTTTGTTTGTTTAATTTTCGATTTTTGTTAAATCTATATTTTCTTCTAGTTATATTGATACCTTTTTTTGTTTTATTTTATGAAAATAATTTTTTTATTTTACATCCCAATCTTAACCATATATAAATTAATCATCATTTTAGTTTAAATGTCTTAAATCCATAATTATATGTAACAAACTTTAAATAGGCTATTTTTATTATTTTTTTTATTTTTATATATTTTTTTACCAATTCAAAAACACAAAATGGCTCTTCTGTAGTATATTTTTTTTCCAATTGTTTTACTGGCTTTGGATATAAGCCATATTTTAAAGGACTTATTAAAAAATATTATGGTTCACAAAAAGTTATATAGTTAATAAAAATTATAAACAATAATATCACGAATTAATACATAAATCAAATATTTCTGTATAAAATTAAGAAAAAATAAAAGTAATAATATATATTATATATTAATTTTAATTATGTTTTTTTTAAATTTATAATATATATTTTTTTAACTTTTAACATGAAGATTATATATTATTTAATATTTTAAAATATGAATGAATACCAATGAATAAAAATAATAAAAAGATTAATTATAAAAAAAATTTTCTAATCTAATAAAATACATATTTTAAATAAAAAAACTTAATAAAATTATTAATTCTATTTAATTTTTTAAATTTATTTTAAACTAATTATCATTTCTTAATTTTTTAATACAATCTCTACAATACCAATTTCCTTCAGGAGCTTCAGTAATTCCTATACATTCATAATGAAACCATTCTTTTTAGCAATTTTCATATTCACAAGCAATCCTAAAATAAATAATATAAAAATTAAAATTAAAAAATAAAAAAAAAAAAAATAACTTTTATTAAAAAAAAAATTATATTTATTACATTTAACCAAAATGTGGTCTTTAACAATAACAATATTTTTATTCATTTTAATCATAAAGCCATTCTGCAGTTGCAGTTTCATTAACTTAAAAAATTAGAATATTATAATATATGAAAAAATAGATAAATTTATATATATATATAAATATATATATATTATTTATATATATATATATATATATTTATATATTTATATATTATTATTATTTTTATAATGTTTTTTTTAAAATCAAATTAATTTTTAATTTTTTTAAAAAATTACGTTATAAATTAGCATTTTATTTATTTTTATCTTATTATTTATTGCTTATTTTTTTTTTTTTTTTATTAACATTAGTTTATAATGGTTCAATAAATTCATTATTTTATTAAATTATTTATATTTATTATATTTTTTATGTATCTTCTAATTTTCTAATTTCTTTATCTAATTCGTTCATTTAAGAATCTATTTATTGTTACATTTATTCTGTTATCGCTATTTTTTCTTTTGAATAACCAAATATTTCCCTTTATAATTTCTCTATATTTTTTTTTTTATCTTCTAACTTTTTTTTATCTTTAGTATGTCTAAATTATACAAGGAAATCTTCTTATAATTCTTCTAATTTAGCGCTTACTATTTACATTCTAGAATCCAACTCTTTTATTAGACGTAATTATCTATTTACATCAATAGGTAGAGTATTTAATTTTTCTAAATATTCTTCTATTTAAGACATTTTTATTTTGCTATTATTTTTTCAATTTATTTTTTTTAACTTTAAAATATATTATATTTTTATAAAAATATAAAATTTATGAAAATTAATAATAAATTTTTTTCCTCTATTTAATGTTAATATTTTTTATAATTGTTAATTATTAAATAATAAATTTTATATTCTATTATTTTATTTTTTCGTTTTTTATAATTTTATTTATAATTCTATTAGTTTGTTTATTTGATTATAAAATATAAAATTTAGTCAATATAAACATATTCTTATTTTTTAGTATTTCTAGTAAAATAGATAAAATTAATTAAAATAAAAAATTAAATTAAAAATTAAAAAATTTTGAAATATTTTCTATAATTTATTTTAATTTAAAATATATTTCTTATTTTATTTATTCTTTTTTTTTTTTTAATATATATATATATTTCAAAATAGATAAATAAATATATCCTTTTAAATAATCCTTTATTATTTCTTTTATTTCTTTTTTTCTAACATATATTACTAAAATATGCCATTTTTTAATAACACAATATAAATTATAAAAAATATATAAATTTATATAATATTAATTTATTAATAAAATAACTTTATTAAGTATATGCTATATAACTTTTTAATTATAATTTAAATATCATATTTTAAATTCTAAGTATAATTTTTTATGAGTTTTTATAATAAATTAAAATTTTATTAAAATATTAAAATAAAAAACTTATAATTAAGAATGTTCTAAATATAAATTTAATTAATTATTAATATATTTTTGTATAATTATTTTAATCTAATTTTTGTATTTTTATTATTATTCGCTCAATCAAATAAAATAAAAAAAAATTATTATAAAAAATGAAAATAAATAAAATAAACAATATATATTTATAGAAGAATAATAAAAATAAAAAATATTTAAATATTTTAAAATTAATGATTTGAGAAATACTAATTATAATTTATAAAAATATACAAATAAAATATAATTATAAGTTTAAAATTTTAAAAAAACATTATAATATCAGTTAATTATAAATATATAAACATTTTAATTGTTAATATTAATAATATTTTTAATAAATTATACTTTTACTTAGAAATTTATTACTATATTGAATTTAAAAAAAATCGTTAAAAAATTAATATTAAAAAATTAATAAAATAAAAAACATTTAAAATATATAAAAAAATAAAACACAAGTAATTTTATAATTATAAAAATAGAATTTACTAACAAATTAAAATATATTTCATTTTTTTAATAAAAAAAATAAATTAAATTTGATAAAATATAATAAATGAATGATTAATCTTTATAGGTGAGTAAAAAAAACAACTTTTTAATATAACAAAAAAACCTAAAAAAAATAAAAAAAAGAAAGCTATAAGAATACTATAAAAAAATTTTAAATAAAGAAAAAATAAGGAAATATAAATTCTTCAATAATAAACAAAAGAAATACTATTTTTTAAATAATACATATAACAAAATTAATAAAACAGTTAAAATAAATAAAAAATAAAAATATAATAAATAAAAAGTTCACAGGTAATGTTGCTAATATATGAAATATTAATTTTTTGAAAAAAACTCAATTGTTTTTGAATAAGGGTAAACAGGAACTACATTTTACATAATTTTAAAAGGAGAAGTAGGAATATATATAAAATTAGGTCCAGAAAATTAAAATCAATGCATTAAATGTTTATATGATGGATAAAGTTTCGGAGAACTCGCTTTATTATAAAACTAACCAAGATTAGCTACAATAATATGTCATTAAGAATGTAATATGGCAATTTTAGACAAAAAAGATTTTACAAATATATTAAAATAAACTGAGTAAGAAAAACTTTTAAAACAAATATAATTTTTTTCCTAAATACCTTTTTTTTAATATTTGAATTATAATTAACTGAAATTACTTTATATAAATTCTCACAAAATGAAATTCTAAAAAGATGAATATGTTTATAAATAAGAAGATAAACCAAAAGGAGTTTATATAGTTCTATATGGTCATTTTACACTTTTGAAAATCATCGAAAAAATCGAAGAAAAAAAAGAAGATGAAACATTAATATTAAAAAATTAATAATTAAACTAAAAATCTTCTAAAGTAAAAAATATAAAAATAAAAATAAATATAAAAAAAGCTTGCAATATGGTAACCTTTTGAATTATTTGGAGAAGAAGAAATAATAAAAAAAACAAGAAGATAATTTTCAGTATAATGTAGTTCATTATAAGGGGAAGTAATAATGTTTAAAGAATTTGATTTTTGGAATAGGATTATGTAAGATTAAGGTTCCAAATAAACAATTTTGGAAAGAATTAAATTAAAAGAGGGTTGGATTAATAAACAAATAGATGATATTTAATTTTATATGAAAAAATATTCTAATTATTATTATTAAAATTTATTGTCAAAATGTATTCAAAGGAAAAATTAAAATTCTTTAAATAATAAATAATTAGATAAATAAAAAGAATTTTTAATTACATAATTTAAATCTAATGATAATATTGTCTAATTAAATAAAGAAGAAATAAAATAAGAATAAATCATGAATCCTTAAAAAAATTAAAAATATTATTCCAAATAATAATAATAAAATTATTAATTATCTATTGATTATTATAGATTGTTTCCTCAAAATCATATAAGAAAATTATCAAATAATTCATAAAACGAATAAAGACATACTCCTTTGAAAAATGAAAATATAAAAATTAAAGAAAATGATTAACATAATAGTGAAAAAAAATATCACAAATAATCAACTCAATTATCAAAAGAAGATTAAGTTAAAAATGAATAAAAAACTTATAATTTTTTAGAACCTAAAAGTAATAAATATTTATAAAAAAAAACAAAATACATAAGATTATAATAAAGGTTCTCAAAAACTAAAGAAACTATTAATAGAAAGCCATATATAAAAATAAGTTAAGGAAATATAAAATATAAGTAAAGATATAGAAATTAAAAAAAAAGATAATATAATTGGGTAACAATAATTTTAATAGTTTATAAATTAATAATTAAAATATAAAAATTATTAAGATATAAAATAAAACATGTATTTTTATAAAATTAATAATTAAAAAAATCCAAAATAGTATTTTAAAAACTTTAGTAATTATTTATAATAATAATAAAGCTTTACTTAAATTAAAATTTAAGTAAAAAACAAACTGTTTTTAATGAATTGTTAAAATTAAAAAAATCTCCTCTAAAAAAATAAGTTTTTAGTTTAATTAATAATTAAAACAGTTCATAAAAATAACATTCTTTTATTATTATTAATAATTAAATTATTGTATAAAGATCAAATAGTTTTTCACATTAAAAAAATACTTAAAATTTAAATAAAAAACCTGAAATTAAAAATTGATTTTTTAATAAATTTTAAAATAAGAATATTGATAAAACTCTTCAATAAAATAATACTTAATCACTTTATTAACAAAAATATCTTATAGTATAAATTGTAATTTATAGTTATAATATTAAAATAAATACATTTGATAATATATAATTAGATAGATATATTTATAAATTATCAATTTTTACTTTTCCTACATATATTTATATATATTGTCCTTATTTATACATATTTAAAATCTATATAATATAATAAATAATTATTTATTAAAAATATACTAATAAAAAGTTAATTATTTAATAAAAGTATAAATATTTATAAATAAAAGTTTCAAAAAAATATAAAGTATCAATAAAAAAAAATGACTGATTTAAAATAATGGCTTAATAATGATATAAAAGTAACATAAAAAATAAACTCATTTGATGATGAATAATTAAAAAACGGTTATGTTTACCGATATATATTTTAAAAATTGGGAGTTCCTTCTGTACTTTATCATTTAGAAAACCGGTATATGAATATATATATTTATTTACATATATATCAATAAATAAAAAGAAAAGATTAAAATTTTATACAAAAAAATTACTAATAAATATAGCAAATATTAAAGGAAAAATTTAACATATAAACACCAGCTAAATACTAAAATAATTTAGAAATATTACAAGAATTAAATAAAGTAAATAAATAAATCAAAAAAATATAAATCAAAAAATACAAAATAAAAGCATTATATTCAATATACAAAAACAAACTAAGATAGTAAATCTAATTCTAATAAAATATTAAGATTAGTAAATACTAAAAGATTTCACGACTTAAGTATTGCATCAACAATGCCTGCGAAAATATTAGCTATAGAATCTTAACTGGAAAAATTCCGAGAATAAAAAATAAAAAGTGAATAATTAGCAAAAATTTAAAAAGAAATGGAAACAAAATAAGAAAAAGTATTTTATACTTCAATGAGAGAATATGAATTAAATAAAATAAAAAAAGCACATTAATATATATAAGACTAAACAAAAAATATATAATAATAATGGAGTATTTCTTAATAAAAATATTAAAATAGATTACATAAAGAACAAGAACTATAAGAATATTTAACTAACAGAATAAAAAAATAAATATTAGATGAAAAAAATTTCCAAAATAATGAATTTTAAACTGGATTAGATTATTTCTAAGAAAACTGTATTATATAGGGTGTTTAATTAGAACATGATCCTGATAATATTAAACCTCCTCCAAAATAACATTTTTCAATAAATGCAACTATGATAAAACTTAGAGAAAAAACTTAAAAAAGTTAATTAGCAAGAAAAGATAGAGAAAAAAGGTTTTATTTATTTAATTAATTGAATTTTTTTTGAAACAAAAATAAAAAAAAAGAAAAAATAAAATGATTGCAGAATAATAAAGAGAAGAAGAAATTATAGAATAAAAAAAAAATGAAGAATTAATGTTATAAAAATTTAATGAAAAATGCATATAATAAAGATATATTGGAAATAAATATTATATAAAATAATTAAAAGAAGAAAAAATTATACAAAATAGAATAGAAAATGAAAAAAAAGAAGAAGAGAAAAAAATGTAATTTATATAAGAATAAGATGAATTGAAAAAAGATGAAACAATAGTAATTGAAAAATTAAGAAAGGAATAATATAAAAATTAGTAATTAGAATATATGTAAATAAACTTAGAGGATAAAATATAAAAAAGACTTAAACATAATAATATTTGTTAAAATATTTTAGAATAAATACTTGATTTAACTGAAGCATCCTATCAAAATTAAATTTAAAACAGTTAAAAATATAAATAAATATATTTTATTTGTTTTTTAAATACATTGATAAAAATACAAAAAATATAATAGATTCTATTTAAGTAGAAATGTCTTTTTGGGTAAAATATTTACATAAATTTGTAGAAGGGAAAAATATGAATAATGAATAAAATATTACCATGTTTAACTAAAATGATTTAGATTAATAATTAAATGTAAACATATAAGAATAAGAGAATTTCTTAAATTAAGCTTTTTTTGATTATTATCATAATTTATAAATATGGTAACCTTTATACTATTTTGATTAACAAGAATATCAAATATTTAATTAAGTAAAATAAAAAACAAATATATTTTTAAGAATATAATAAAATATTAAAAAATTAAAAGCCTATTAATAATGATATATTAGGAGATTTCTTAGTTTAACTTTTGGATAAAATATACCCTAAATTAGATATGAAAACAAAACCTGAAGATTTGCCAGATTATATGCCTTTAAGAATATCAATTATAGGTAATAAGTTTAGTGGAAAAAAGCAAATTGTTAATTTAATAAAATAGAAATATTAAATAGAAATAATAGATGTATACTAAGTTATAGATGAGGCAATAAAATACGTAAAAAAAACAACAACAAAAAACAAAAAAATTAAAAAAATATTATATAAAAGGCATTTCCACCTCCAGAAGATGAAAACGATAAAAAAAAAGGAAAAAAAAAAGAATAAAAAAAAGGTGGATAACCCGAAGAAGAAAAAAAGCAAAATCCTGAATTAAAAGAATTAGGTATTTAAGCTTAAAAAGAAAATTCTTAATATTCTGATTATACATTAACTTGTGCAGCAGTGATTAAAATTAAATAACTTTTCCGAGTTTTATAGAAACAAGAAATTTTATAATTAATAGAATAAGCTAAAATTAAAGAAAATGATAGACAAGCCTAAATAAAAAAGGAATTAGAAGATTAATTAAAAAAAAAAGCTTCTAAAAAAGGGAAAGACTAAAAAAAATCTGAATAAGAAGACAATATAACTCCAACTCCAGAAGAAATAATATAAAAAATCATATAAATGCCTAAAACATTTGAATTTTCGCAAGGTTATGCTTTATTAAATTTCCCTTAAAATCTTAATTAAGCAAAATTATTGGAAGAGTAACTAACTGGATATATTATTGAATCTGAAAGACTTAATTAAGAAGGAGAAAGCTTAAAAGAGTACATAGCATAATTATTACACCCTTCAGTGAGAGAAGTTGAACAAAAAATTATTAAAGGAGGTCTTAATTTAATTGTAAACCTAAATATTGATGATGAAGAAAGTATTAGAAGATCTTCAAATAGAAGACTTGATCCTGTTTCAGGAGAAATTTATAATTTAATAGATAATCCACCCCCTTTAGATGTAAAAGGACTATAGGAAAGACTTTAAATATGTAATGATTGGGAAAATTAATAGATAAAAGAATATAATGAAAAATATGAGGAAAAAACAGAATAATTAAAAGAATGGTTTGAAGCTTATGGGATATAAGAATACGGATTTAGGTCATTAGTTGATATAAAATTAAATAACAAACATGAAGTTTTATAAGAAGTAGATGAAAAAATTTAATAATTATTGGAAATTCAGAAAACAGAGTATGAAAAAATATAATAAGAATTGGAAAAATGCTAATAAGATTAGAATTCTGAAAATAATTAAGATTAAAATTCTGAAAAAAAATAAGATAAAAATAAAAATAATTAAGAGTAAATTGATAATGAATAATAATAATTAATAATAATAATAATAATAATAATAATAATAATAATAATAATAATAATAATAATAATAATAATAATAATAAGGATATTTCCATAGTATTTAATTAGATAATTTAAGTAATTTTATTACTTTCTATTTTTTTTTATTTACTTATTTTTTTAGAAATAGTTTTTTAGATGTGGTTATAAGCCTAAAATAATTACACTAGAGAAATAAAATAAAGTTTAGGCAAAATTGATAATCATAGAGAGTTATTATCTGTTAGATTTTAAGATGTTTAATAAAAATTCCTTTCTATTGTTTAAAAACCTGATGATAAATAGGTATTTTTTTTTTATAAAAAAAAAGATATTTCCAAAATTTACTTTTTAATTAAAATAATTATAGTTAAAAATTAATAAATTTTAAGATAACTTTAATAGATTTACAGAAGAAAATCAAGAAATGTTAAGGTTTTAAAATACAAAAGAATAACTTAATGAACATTTAAATTAATTATATGAATCTTTATGGGATTAAATAGAATAAAAGTAAAAATTATATCTACTAAAAAAAAATATAACAAAAATAAAAATAAAGAAAAAACGAATCAGTAGAAGAAAGAAAAAATATAATTTCTTCTGGATGGTTTGATTAAGAATGCAATTAAATATATTAAATGTATTTTAGATTATTTTAAATAGAACTAAACCTAGTAAAAAATAAAAAAATAATAATAAAAAAAATAAAAATAAAATAGCTTTAAGACATTTTAGAAATGATTCTTTATATATAAGATATATTAGAAGGAAGACCAATAAATGACCTATAAGAACATGTCATAATAATAGATCATATTTAAGGTTAAAAGCCTTCACATTTAACAGATAATGAAGATGATAATAACTTTCCTAGAATAGAAGATTTATTTTAATGCTATGTTGATAAGATAGATAATATAGAAAATTTAATAGAAGAAATTCGTTAGAAGTTTTTTAAAAAGAAAACTATTTCAGGAAATTAAAACAATAATTAATAACCATAGATATCTAGTTAGATATCAAATTATTAAGATTTGAATGAATTTTATATAAATGTAAGTGAATTATAGAAAAATATAGCGAAATCTAGAGGCTTTATGTTAAAATATTAACTTATTCTCAGAATTAAAGAAGTTAAAATTATAGAAAACGCGCTTTATTATAGAATGGATGATTGGATTATTTTTGGAATTAAATAAGAAAACGATTAAGTATATGAAATAATTTAAGCTTTTAAAAATAATATACTAGAATAAAAGCCTATTGAAACTTTTAATATTTAAACGAGAAACATTTCTGAAACATTTAAAGTTATTTAAAAAACAAAATAAAAAAATATAATTAAAAATATATATAAATGAATATATGATTAATTAAAATATATATAAAAAAGGTTCTTAATTGTTACAATTAAACTCCTGCTTTAATTTAACCTATTGAAATTTGTTAAAATATACTACATTATAAATTCACTATTTATTCTTTAATTCTTTTCAATATAGAAATTTATTCTCTTTCTGATAAAAGAGGTATTATTAGTCTTAAAAATTTCGAAAGTATGCTCCTAAGAAGAGGAAAATCTAAAAATATACCTAAAATTATTTAAGATAATCATAAAAATGTTGTATCTAATATTAGATAGAATTTTAAATAAATTATTTATGATGATAAAATTGATTATAGAGTAAAAATAAATATATACTATATTTGTATATATATATATATATATATATATAATTAAAAATATTTTAAAGGATATTATGATTATTTTTATTCTTTTAAATTCATAAATACCTACTCTTGAAGAATTAAACAATTATAAAGAAAATCTTAACTTTTATAGCAATAGTGGATATATCGAATTAAATATATTTAATTAGGTTTAAATTTTTTTTTTTTTTTTTTTTTTTTAATAAATAGTAATTAATTTTTTAGGTTGAAAGCTGGTTTGATTAATATGAAAATGATGATAATGTTTATGGACTTAATAAATTTAATAGGCTTACTTGTATTAAATAGATAATTTTCGATTTATATTGTGAAAATCATCCTGTAAAATAGATATATTTTTATATTATAAATATATATATTTTTAATTAAAATAAAATAGTATATATTAAATATAAATGCTTTTATTGAACCTATGAAGAAGTATTGTACATTAGGTTTTACTCATTTTAAGAACATAATTATATGAAATACAAAAATAAACATATTTTTGTTTTTATAACATAATTATTAATAAATAAATTTATAAAAATCATGAACTTTTTTTTTTTTTTTTAATATAAAAATTTTTTTTATTATCAAAAATTTAATATATATTTTAAAATTTCTTATTATTTAAAAATACTTTTATATAACAAAAAATTGATTAATATTAAAAATGCTTTAAAAAAATACATTTAGTAATCAAGCATTGTTATAGTAGTTAGAATAATGGTAGTAATCTCTTACTAAGAATTATCCTATTTTAAAATAAATAAAATAAATTATATGTAATGGTTATCAAAATAAACAAAATAATATTAATAATAATGTTCATTTTATAGAAAATAATTTATAAAAATAAAAAATATCCAATTTAAATGAAAGATTATATTTGAATGAAAAAATCGAATAAATTTTGTCTAGGATAACATAGGAAATAGAATTATATAAAAATGAAACATATTCAGTATATAATTTAAAAATAAATATAATTTTATTCAAAAATAACCTTTATTCACCAAAAAAAAATTAAGTAAAATAATTACGATTTTTAAGAAACAATTTAAAAATATGAATTCTATAATAAAAATTTTTAAAAATTATAGGAAGATTTAAAAAGTGTAAATATAATATAAAATAAATTAATGAATAATAATTTATAATATAAATAAAGATTTATTGTTATTCATAAGAATTTTATGAACTTAAATAGTCATTTACAAAAAATGAATTATTTTAATAAAAGCATATAAATTCATATTAATAATGTAGTTAAATATCAATAAAAAGTCCTTAAAAAATAAATAGGTAAAAATAAATTAAAAATAAACAAATTAAATTATAAATATTAAAGAATAAATAATTTACCTAAAGAAAAATAATAAGAAAATTAAACAATTAACGAATAATCGAGTATATAAATAGATTAAACATAATTCATTTCGTAAAATGAAATTTAATAAAACTTATAAAGAATTTAATAAACTTAAAAAGAAAATAAAAAAAATTAACCAATAAATTATTTGAAAAATGATTTTTCTGCCGAATATTTAGTATAAAAAGAAATAAAAAATTTGAAAAAAATTGCTTTTGATTAAAAAGCTAATTTAAAATATCATACTCATGATTAATATGGTACAAATTTTATAAGATATATTTTTATTAAATTAAAAAAATTATATAGAGTAAGATATAAAAAAATTAAAATTAGATAATTCATCTGTATAAACATAATGTTAAATATTAAAAGATTAATATTAAGAGCTTTTAAGTGAATACTAAAAAATCAGTAATTAAAATAAATATTCTTATTATATTATCAAAATAATTTAGAAAAAAATTTAGAATATGAATTAAAAATAAGCTCATAATTATAAAATAAACTATTACAATTAAATTGAAGACTTTAATATATCTTTTTTTTATATATATATATATAAAATTTTTATGTGTTTAAAAATATTTTTGATTTTAAATAATTTATTAAATATAATCTGTTTCAGAACAAAAATTAAGAATAAAATTTATTTCTAAATTTTACATTAAAAATTATATATAATAATATATTTATATTTTATAATTATTTTTATTTATAAATTTAATGAAATTTTTCTTATAATAATTATTTTTTCATTTATAAAATACATATTCCTTTAAAAGTATTCAATAATACAAATAGATTTATAAATTATTTAATTATAAGTCTTAATTATATAAATAGCATTTAAAAAAAATATATGAAAAAATATCAACTCTCATAATTTCTAATGTAAAAAAATTATCTTTTTTATATAACTTATTTCAATTATATAATGAAAAAAATATATATTATATATATATATATATATATATATATATATATATATATATATATATATATATATATATATTTATATATATAATAAATAAAAAAAAAGCATAATATAAATTTTTCAAAAAAAAAAAAAAAAATAGATTAATAAAAAAAAAATAGATTAAAAAATGCTTCCAAAAGTAAATCAACCAAACGCATAACAAACATTACTTAAAAAAGATAACATAGCTTCCTAATTAATTGTAGAAGATCACTTAAAGAGCATGTTAGCTAAATCTGCTAATGCAGTATATAAGCCATGGAAAAACAATTTTGCACCAAAAAATCCTCATTCTCCATTTGGGGATTATCCAAAGGAATTTATGCAAATCAAAAAAATCGCTCCAAAAAAACACACTCCAATACATGAAGATTCTTAAGCTGCTACAGTTATAAGTTAAAAAATAAAAAATATATATATATAATATAAAAATAAAAAATAGATAAGTTTTAAGGATTAAGATAAGGTACAGGTGGAAAAACAGCAAGCCTATTACCTCATAAATAATTTTGTTTTCCGCCATAACCTTAGTGCGGAGCATTTGTTTAGAGATCAATTCCTTTGTCTGAATTCAGAAGATATTATGATAGAGGAGATTTACCTATTAAAGTAGATCATTAAGGATCTGTAAATAAAATAATTTGGAAAATATCACCTGAATAATTAGATTATCATCATTATTTACCTATTTTCTTTGATGGATTAAGAGAAAAAATGGATCCTTATAGATTTCTTGCTATTTTAGGTACTTATGATTTACTTGAAAAAGGTGCAAATAAAATTCTTCCTGTTATCCCTTAATTGATTATTCCTATTAAAAGTATAATTTAAAATATTTAATATTTTTTATATATATCTTCTTTTTTAAAAAAAAATAAAAAGCTGGATTAAATACTAGAGACCCGGAAATCATTGGAATTTTATTAAAAATTCTTTAAAAATTAGTTGTTAGTGGAGATATGATTGGTGAGGCTTTGGTAATATATATTATTTTTTTGTAATTTTTATTTATATATTTATATTTTTAAAAGGTTCCATATTATAGACAAATACTACCTATTTTCAATTTATATAAAAATAAAAATATGAATATTGGAGATTTTATTGATTATGGTTAAAGAAAAAAATTAACTTTAGGCGATCTTATTTAAGAAACATTAGAATTATTTGAATAAACTGGAGGAGAAGTATTATAATTTTATATAATATTTAAATATAAATATTTTTTATAAAAATAGGATGCTTTTATTAATATTAAATATATGGTTCCTACATATGAAAGTTGCGTTCATAATTGAAAAAGGAATTTATAAATAAAAAAAAGAAAGAAAAATAAACATATATATTTATAATTTATAAATATTTTTTATTTTTTTAATATTTTAGAAAACATTTTATTTTTTAATTTTAAATTATAATTACATATAAAAGTAATTAAATAAAATTGAAAAAAAATTAATAAAGCTACTAAAAAAATTTAATTAAATTTCAATAAAATTTACAAAGTATTACGCATTGGTTATATTTTTTAAATAAATATAAATTTTGATTATATTTATTCTAAAATTAAAAAAATAAATTAATAGATCATATATATATATATATATTTAAAAAAAAATACTTAATTTAAAAATTGCATTATTTTTTAAATTTTCTATAATATATAAATTAAAAATCAAAATTTATTTTAAAAATTCGAGTTTTAACTTAAAATACCAACTTTAAGATTTTTCATAAGATTTAGCTATATATTTAGCTATATTTGGTATTCTTTTATTTTTTATTTAAATTATTACTATTATTTTCTTATTAATGTTCTTAATTTTAAACAAAAGGATTAATTAAATTACATAAGTTATTACTGTTATTTAATGAAAATTTATCATCAGAGCAAATGTTTGTGCTAATTTCATGTTAATCTAGTAACTCATTTATTTCTTTTAAAAATAAGTTAACATTATTTTCCCCAGTATACATTTTATTTTTTAGGATAATTTTTTCATTTTCCAAATCTTTTTACTTTTAATTTTTTTAAAAATATAATATAGATAATTTTTTTTATTTAAAAAAATATATAAATTACTTTTTTGTCTAAAATACGAACTGATTACTATATATTTAATTAACTAATTTATTTGGTTTATTTTTTTTCAATTTCTTATTCCAAATTATAAATTGATTAGTCTTTTAATTAAATAGTATGCTAATTTTCAATTTCTTTTGATTTAAGAATATTTATATTCAAATAAAATTATTCTTTTTGAATATTTAACTTTTGAATTTCTTCATCTTTTTATTATATTATATTTAAGAATTCTTTATTTATTTTCATGTGTTCTAGCTTAAGCTTTAACTTGTGATAATTTATTTTAGAAATCATCATTATTTAAATAAAGACATCTTAGATAATTCCATTTATTGGTTTTTTTATTATATCACACATTCTAGTTAATTTCTTTTGAGTTATGTAAAAAAGATTCTTTGTTTAATTAAGGGAATTTTGCTTTTTGGAGTCATAAAGCATTTTTATTTGTCTATATGAACTTATTATGTTTATTTTTTATCTATAATTGATATATTTTTTAAAAACTTCAACTATTTTATTTTTAATATATATAATTTTTTTTTATTTTTTTCATATTTATAAAGTTATTTATTTTGCTTTTTTTTAATCAATTTTTTATATTTAATTTAATGCTTGTTTTATTTAAAAAAAGTACTTTATTTCAATTATGTTTGTTAATCTATTTAATAAGGTTTCCAATTTAATAAACACTAACTAATATTTTGTCATCATTCCTATTGTTTCCATATGAATAAGTTATTGTCTTTTTTATTCATATTTTTTACAGTTAATATAATTTTCTATATATAGATTTTACTTATTATTTTCTTCTTGATTTTATATTTTCTAATTTAATTATAGAAGTTAATCTTTTATCTTTTCATATTTTTTTGTTTGTTTATTTTTGTTTTATTTTGTTAAAACCTTAGTTGTTTCATTCATATTTTTGAAATCTATATAATCGTTTTCTATAAAGTTAGCATATTTTTGACTTTTTATATTTTTTCATTTAATTTTAACCTTTAAATTTATTTTACTTGCTCATAATATTATCATCTAAAACCCTAATGAAAATATACATTTATTTATAAATAAAAAATAAAAATAAATACTTTTCGTTAATATTATAAGAATCATAGCTTTAACTAGCAGACTAAAGTTTTTTAAATAAAATAATTCAATAAAAATAAAATTCGAAAATTTTTACATTTGACATTAAAATTTAAAATTTACTTTCAATTTTTTTAAAAATATATTTTTAAAAAATATAATTAATATGTTATTTATTAAATATAATATATTTATATTCTTATTATATTATATTTTATTTTTTAATTGATTATTTTGTTTTTTAAAAAATATTTAAAAAGTTATTATTTTGTATATAAATGAGATATTAAAATCTTATTTTTTTTTGTATTAGATATAGTTTATAATATTTTTTTTCTGCAATTTTATTTTTTAATACTTAACAAACAAACAAAAAAGTTGAGAAATATGAATAATGCCTTTTGTATTATATTAATTTTTTTTATATTTATACAAAAAAATAAAAAAACATTTAAGAAAATATTATTTAATTCATCCATATCAATAGATAATTAAATTTTATATAATCCAAAAAAAAAATTATATCCATTCAAAAATTTTATGAAATAAATTTTTGTATGAAATGATCATGAACAAATTAAATAAATATAAAAGAGAAATTCAAGTTAATTATATTATAATTTTTTTTATTTTCATACAAATAAAAACTAATAAAGATATAAGAAATGCATTTGAATTTTTCAAATATATATAAAATATATAAATATATAAATATATAAATATATATATATATAAATATATAATAATTTAATATATAAATATATAAACATATTAAATATTTTATAATTATTAGATATTTAAATATACCAATTATTTATCAGAAAATTTCTCTAATATAATAATTATAATATTAAATTTTATTATATATAAAAAATAATAAATTAATATCTAATATATAATTAGTATATATTTAATTTCGATCTATAATATATTTTTTAATTTTAATTATATATTTAAAAAAAATGTTAATTATATAATATATAATTTAAAAAAAATATAATACATAGACTTTTTTAATAATTATTTTAATTATTAAATTTTTATTATTTATTATATATTAATATATTTTTATTTATTTAATGAATATTTATATTTTATATTATTTATATTTTTCTTATTTTTCTTTATTTAATTTTATTATTTTATTTTTTAAAATTTAATTTTTTTTTGTTTAATGATAATTCATATATATATATATATTAATAAATATCAATATTTAAAAAAAAAAATTAAATACCTGATATATTATAAATAAATTATTTAATTTTTTAACAAAATTTTTTAACAAAATTTTATTTATATTTTGATTTATATTAATTATTAATAAAATAGACTAATTATTATTATAATATTTGAAAGCTATTAATTATAATAATAAATATTTATTCTAAATGTTTTTTTTATTTATTTATTTATTTCTTCTTTAATTTTTTTTTAATTTTATATTTAAGCTTTGCTGATTAATTAGTTTGAATAAACTTTATGCGAATTATTTTTTAATTATCATAAAAATTCTTATTTTATTTAAATATTTTTTTTTGTAATTTTTTTTTGTCTAATTATAATAAAAAATGGAATATAATTAAAATTTTTTCGGAAGATTTATTATTTTAAAAAAATAAAGCAACATGCTTAATTTATTTTAGACTAATATATAAATATTATTTTAATACATATAAATTTATTTGAATAATTTTTATTATTTTTTCCTTTAAAATTTTTTAAAAATGTATATACAATTCATAAATATAAAAAATAAAAATAATGAATATAGAAAAAAGCCTAATTATAGAAAGTATTTCAAATATATTTTTATCATTAATTAGAATATATTAATTAACTTTAATCAACACTCCATTCTAGTTTATCAGCATTTTATAATTGAATAGTTCTACTCTTCCAATAAAAAATAACAAAAATATTCCATAAAAGTGATAAAATTAGATAATAATAAAAATCTATTTTTTCAATAAATAAACTAACCAAGATAACTCCCCAAAAGGATCCGAAATTTGAAAATGAATTAAGAAACGTAATATAAGTTCCTCCAATAGATTAATCACAAATTCTTAGAAAAAAAGCAGAAAAGCAAACAAACGATACAGTTGAAATATTAGAATTAAGAATAAAAATAATAGACAAAGGAACAATAAATTTATTTTATTATCCTTCTTCGTAAAAATATACTACAGCAAAAAAAAATATATTACAAATACAATTTGCTAAAAAAGCATAAAACCATAATTAAAACTCTTTTTTTTATCTACAAATATTAGTTATATATATTGCAAAAATCTAGTTTACAGGAATCATACACAATTCTATCGTAGCCAAAACTGATCTACTGAACTTTTTTTAAAGCAGAATTACTCCTGAAGGTATATATATACAAATATTACCAAACTAAACACTAAGTAGGAAAAAAATGAGCATTTAAATATTTTTATTTAAAAAGAAAAGCCTAATATTTTGAAATGTTATTTTAAATTATTAACAGGAACTTTCTTTTTTAAATATTTTTTCTTCTTTTTTGAAAAATAGAATATATAAACTCCCAAAAAAAACAAAAATACTAATAAAAATGCACATTTATTTAGGTTTTAAAATAGCCCCATCATAAGAAAAAATATTATGGCATAATTTACTATCACTTAAATATATAAAAACTTAATATCCAATAACATTTCCAATAGTTTACCCAAAACTTTAACAAAAGCTTGCAAAAGCAACATTCTTCTCATGTAAAATAGTCATACTCCATCCATCTAAAGATATGTCTTGTATTGTAATTAAAAAAATACATATAAAACCTATTATTGTTATATTCGAAATATTTATCTCCTCCATCCAATTTTCAAAATAATATGAAGAAATAAAAAATATTATTGTTATTAATAATTAAGATGGAATTATATAAGTTTTTCTACGCCCAAATCCATTAAAATAAAATGTATCTATTATTGGTGCATATAAAAATTTAAATGAAAAAGGCCAATTTATTGAATTTAATGAGGCTATTTATCTACCTTTTATATGTTTTTCTTATATTAAATAATTACTCACAAAATCTCCTAAAAAACTCAATAATAAGCCTTAATACATATATAAGAGGATTAATAAAAATATGTTTGGAAGATCTTTTCTAACTAGTATTTTATCTTCTTCTTCATCCTATTTTTCTTTTGTTTTATATGTGTTTTTTATTTTTTTTAATGCTTAAATTATTAATAATTTACTTAAAATTTTTTAATCAATGCTTATTAATTAATTTTGGCTTTATATAATATTCATTTTTTTTTTTTTTAACAAAAATTATTTATATTTTAAAATTAATTATTTGTTATTTTTTTTAAAAAAAAATATTAACTAAATATTTATATATCAAAACTAAATTTAATAAATTATTCGTTTTTTATATGAAAAGTAATACGAATAAATATACTTACAACTTTAAATATAAAATATTTCTATTTTAGGCACCAGACATTATTATTTTATAAAAAAAAAAATACTTTATTTTATTTGAAATAAAATTATAATTTTTAATCTAAATATTTTATACAAAAATATCAATAAAAAGTTGGTTTTTGATAAAAATAATTCAAATATTAAAATAACCAATACTAAATACTTAAAAATAAAAATAAAAATTTAAAAATAAAAAATATAAGTGGAGAAAAAAAACAAAAAAAAACAAAAAAAATGTAAAAAAAGCCTAAAAAAATACTTTCATATTAAACGCCAATTTAATTCCAAAAAGATGTCCCTTTAGAGAACAATCCAATAGAAGTAAATCTCTAAGAGCAACCAAAACATCATAGATGTAAAATAAGTGAAAAAATCGATGTGTATTTTCCTCATAAGCCATATGATGTATAAATAAAATACATGTAAGCAGTAATAGAATCTTTAAATAATCAATAAAATGCATTATTAGAATCTCCTACAGGAACAGGAAAAACTCTCTCATTATTATGTGCTAGTTTAGCATGGTTAAAATGGAAAAGAAATGAATAACCAGATTAAAAAAATCCTTATAGAATCATATATTGCACACGAACACATTCATAAATTCAATAAGCAATAAAGAATTAAAAAAAACAATTTATAAACCAAAAACAATAGTATATGCTTCACGAGATTAATATTGTATAAAAAAAGATTTTTAATATTTATAAGGTAGTATATTAAATAATATGTGTTAAAAATCAATCAATAAAGTAAATTATAAATTATAAATTATATTTATATATAAATATATATATATATATATATAATATATATATATATATATATATATATATATATATAAATACAATAGAATATGTGTTCTTTTTTCAAAGGAGGTTTAAAAGAATAAACTAAACAAAAAGTGAATATTATTGATATTGAAGATTTAAAAAAAGATGGAGAAAATAATTAATTTTGTCCATATTATTATACTTTAAGAACTAAAAATTCCGCTGATTTATTATTTCTTCCTTATAATTATTTACTAGATAGATATTTATAAAATTAAAACAAAATAAATTTAAAAAATACAATAATAATATTTGATGAAGCCCATAATATTCCCAAAACAGCAGAAGAAGGTTTTTCATTAACTCTAAGTTATCAAAATTTATGTTCAGCCGAAAAAGATATTGAAAGTTTACTAAAAGAAAAGCCAAATTTAATCGAATAAACATAAATTTTGATAAATTTAATACAAAAAATGAAGCTTTTTCTCCAAAACGAAAATTAGAATAATAATATATATGAAGGTGATTAATTATTTAATATATTGGATACAAAAACTGGTGAATTTAGCCTATAGAAATTAAACTAATATATCAAATTGGTCGAAATATCAACCAAAGAATGTTAAAATTTAACAAATGTATAAAATTTGGAAAATTTAGGTATTTTTTTCGAAGGACTTTGGGAAATAAAAACATAGAAAAATGAAAATTTAGTTCATTTTAAGCTTTATTTTGACCAAGAAGACCCCAAAAATATTACTTTGAATTATTTATGTTTAAACGCGGGATTAAATATCCAAAAAATGAAAGAAAAAGCATCTTTTTATAACCTTATTTTTACTTCGGGAACATTAAAACCATTTATTTTTTGGGAAAAAGAGCTATAAGGAATTAAATTTGATATAAAATTGGAAAACAAACACATAATAAATACTAAAGAATAACTTTTTGCATGCATATTAAAAAATTGGGAAAAAGGAAGCCTTCATTTTGGTTGGGAAAGGAGAAAAAATGAATAAATATTTTTCGAATTAGGAACTCTTCTAGTAGAAATAATAAGCAAGATTCCAAATGGAGTACTTATATTTGTACCTTCTTATAGCTTTTTGGAAAGCTGTAAGTATTTATGGACAGGTAATATGAGATATGCAATAATGTAGAAACTTAAGGAGAAAAAGAGTGTATTTTTTGAAGAAAAAAACATTGATGTGTAATAAATATTAAACATATATAAAAAAAACTGTCTAGAAAATAAAAAAGGAAGCATTCTTTTTGCCGTTTCGAAAGGAAAAATTGCAGAAGGAATTGATTTTTCGAACGAGTTTGCAAGAGCAGTATTTATAGTGGGAATTCCTTACCCTCCTTTTAACAATTTGAAAGTTTAAATAAAAAAAGATTATTTAGATAAGAATTTCGGAGTTAATTTTTCTGGAAAAGATTGGTATTAAGGAGAGGCTATAAGAACAGTTAATTAATGTGCGGGGAGAGTTATTAGAAACGCAAATGATTGGGGATGTGTTTTTTTATTAGATTTAAGATTTAATGATATTTAGTTTGGAAGTTGGTTTGAGGAATCTTTACAAAAATATGATCTACTTAATGATTGTTTAAAGGATTTAAATGGTTTTATTACAAAATAAAACAAAAAAATAGTATAAAGTAAATTATTATAAATAAATAATAGCATTGAAGAAATTAAGTAAGGAGAATAAATGTAAGGATTTATAAGCTAGAATAATTAAATTGTATAAAATTTAGTTTAAAAAGGTGTTATCAAAAGATAAGTTAAAAGAAATGTTTTAATATCTTAGGAATAAATTGAAGATGATAATTAAATTTAAACATAATAAAATAATTCAAATTAGTAAAATATATAAGATATTATAGAACTAATGAAAATTAAGTAAAAATAATAATAATAATAATAATAATAATAATAATAATAATAATAATAATAATAATAATTTAAATATTCATTCTGAATTTTTTGATTTTAATTTATTGAAAATATATATTAAATTTAAAAATTTTATATAAATTTATGTTTATTAAAATATATTTTTATAAAAAAAGTATAATAATTAGTTTAATTTTATTTTATTTAAATAATTAAAAAATGTATCATTAAATATGATAGATAATAATTTATTTAATAACATAAATATAATCACATCTATAAAATTTTAACAAAATAATTAAATAAAACCACATATTTTGCTAAGATTCATATTTTTATCATTATAAAAATAAAACAAACTATAAATCTAAAAAATACTTTTAATTTAGATTTATTTAATTATGAAGACTATTATATTTTCTATTTTTAATGAATTAATTAAATCAAATTACTTTTTTATATAGTTTTTTTTTTTTTATATATATATTATAATTAATAAAAATACAAAAAAAATATTACTTAAATTAATTATTTATAACTTATTTAATAAATAAATTACACAATCCATATTTAATAAGTTTTTTTCTCGTTATTCTCTTTAAAATTTATTTATTGTTGATTAATGCTTTATTTTTGCCTAATTTTTTTTCAATTTAACAATATATACAATAATAAAACAAAAGTTAGCACAAAAGAATCTTTATTATAAATAAAAAAATAATTTTATTATCAAAAAAAATAGTAAAAAAATAAATAAAAAAACTAGAAAAAACATTAAAATAATAATTAATAAAACTTAAAATATTATAAGTTAATATATTTCAATTATGATTTCTGCTATATATCGTTTTTTAAACGAAATTAATTATATATTAATAATTTAATTTTTGTGTGTAAATAATAATTTAATAAGATAAATTAGATTTATTTAATAATATTACATGAATTCTAATTTAGTTTAGTAGATTAAAGTTTAAAATTTTATTTTAATATAAAGAATACAACAGAAATAAAGTTATATTAAAATCGCAATATGAAATATAGTAATATATGAATTTATCGATATTAGTAAAACAATAATGGAGAAATTAAAGTTATATTAATTTAAAAAAATATAAAAAACTAGAAATTTAAGTTTTTTTTTATATATAAGAATAATATTTTCGAATTTATATATAAAAAAATTTAAAATTAAACTAAATAATTGAATAATCTTTTAGTGATTATAAGAAAAAAATAGTTTCTTTACATAATATTTGTATTGATTTTAAATCTAAAATCTATTAATATATTAATAATTATGTATTTTTTTAGAAAACTAAAAAATAAAATAAATAATAATTATATTATCAAATGCTATATGATAAAAGTTTTATTTAAACATGGAATTTTACTTTTTTCAATTTATGTTTTTTATAAAAAATAAAATAAAATCATTGTAAAAAGAAATATTAAATTATTTTAAAAATTTAAATAATTTTTTTTTTTTTTAAATAAAATATATATATATATATATTATTACTAATTATTTTAATTATTAATTATGAGTAATATTAAATTAGGCCAATTTGAAATTCCTAATTAATTTGTTTTATGGTAAAAATAATATGTTTGTGCAATTATACCTTGTGTTCAATTAATGCCAGGACGTAAAACTTTTTTTCTTCTCTATTTATAAAAAATAAAATAAAAAATCTTAGATGTATTATTAGTACCTAAAAGACAAGTTTCTAATTTTATCGAATTAGAACCTTCAGAAGTTTTTTTTTTTTTTTTAATAAATATAAAAGAAAATAAAACAAATAAAAAAAGATTTATGATATTGGATTATTAATTAAATTTTTAACAAGAGGACTAGAAAAGTATTTTATGACAGATTCATCTACAGTTTTTATACATGTAAATTGTTGATATTTATTTTTTAAAAAGTATTAATTTTTAAATAATAAAGAATTATTAGCCAGAATTAAAAGATAGTATCGATTAAATTTTTGTGCATATAATTCCTAGAAGAAAAGGAGATTATTAAAATAATGATGATATATATAAATTTTTATAAAATTATGATACAGAGTAAATAAAATATCATATTAAAATAAAAATAAAAAATAAAAAAAAGATTCATAAAATAATATTAAAACATAATTTCACCAACAAATGTATCTAATAATGCCGCAATTGAAATTTAGGGTTAAGAAACAAAAAAGTATAAAACATTTTTGGATTAATTTTGGGAAGAATATTAAACTTTATATTAATGAAAAAAAAAAAAAAAAAAAATTTCAATAAATAAAATGAATTAAAAATAAAATATTAAATCTTATAAAAATTAACCTTTTTTTAAAAACAATAATTCATAATAACACGAATTATTTATTTTTAATTTTAAGTTTTTTTTGATAAGAATTTCACTCTAAATATTAACTTTAAAATTAACGCAATATTTATAATTTTTTTTTTATTTAAAAAAAGAAAGAAATATACTAAACAAATTTAGTCTAAATACTTTCTTTCGTTTTTGATTAATACAGAGTTTTCTATTATATAAAATGTATTTTTTATTACAGGAAATCAAATATCATTTATATAATACATATTCTTTAAAAATTAAATATAGTATTATATTTTTTATTTTTCCTTGTCAATTATTTTTACTATTTCTTCTTGATTTAAATATATATAAAAAAAAAATTAAAATAAATTTGTTTATTATTTAACTATTTCTAGTTTTAAAATAAATTATTCTTAATTTTTTATTAACTAAAACAATATTTCTTAACTTTTTGTAATATATTTTAATATTTTTCTTTTATTCCATTAATTTTTATTAATTATTTGTTTATAAGTGCTTTTTAAAAATATTATATTATATATATTATAAATTAACTCAAAACAATCATAATTAAAATAATATTGAGTTGACTTCTTCTAATTATTTTTCTAAAAAAAAGACATTCCTTTTAATTATTGAGAGAACAAAAGAAAGATGATAAAGAAGTATACAATTACATTTCTAGATTTTAAACGTCATTATTTTTATCACTAAGATTTTATTACTTCAATTTTCTTTTTTTCAAACTCCTCTAATAGCTAAGTTTTAACTTTTAATTAAAATTTATAAACTTAGATTTAATTAAAATCAATAAATTCTAATCTAAAAAACAATAAATATTAAATTTTATTATGAATAAATTTTACACATATTTTTTTTTCCATAATCAATTCTTTATTTTAACTAATTTAAAAATTATAAATATTAATTTCTTGATGTTCAAGTTAGTTATTTAAAACTTTCTAAAGAATTCAAAGAGCATATATATTTTAAAATAAATTCTATTATCATTTATTTAAAAGGTTTTAGTTGTACTTCAATCTAATAGTTAGTTTAATCTAAATAAGATTAGTATTCTTTCTTCTAAGCAATTAATTTAAGTATCAAAATACTTAAATTTTATTAATTATGTTTAAAAAATCTTTAAATCTTTAAATTTTAAATATTTATGTTTTAATTATTAAAAAATAATACTAATTTATTAGTTCACGCGCGCGTGTGCATATATTTTACATAGAACATAATTTAATATTCTAAAATTTCATGTTCCTATTAAGTTAAACTAATGTTTAAAATCATACTATTTTGAGCATTATAAGATTTATTTATATTGACAAGTATAATTGCAAAATCAATATGATAATTTTTATTATATTAAAAAAAATCATTTAATTAAAATTGTAATATTAATAAAAAAATTAAATAAATGAAATAAAAATTGTATGTGCCATAAATATACAGTCTCTATTACTCTGTTTATATTAATTAAGTTTTAATTATAATTATTTTATATTTATTTATAAAATAATAATTGAGATTAATAAATGAATTATTAATTTAATGTTTTATTTATTTTAAAAAAAATAGGAAACGATAGAAAAATTAAAGAAAATAATTTTATGAATTTTTTTTTTATATTCTTAATCTTTATTTTATTTTATTTTTCTAAAATTAATTTTTAATCAGCTATAATAATAAAAATAATATTTAAAATGAATTTAAAAATAATATTTCTATTTAAATATTTATATTTTATACTTTTATATTTAATAAATTATATAAGAAAAAATAGATAACATAAGATTTTTTTAATTTAATATAGAAATAAAAAAATTATAAAAAATATAATTAATATTATTTAATTATATTTTTTATTAAATTAATTGTAAAGGTATTAATATATAAAATAATTTATAATATATAATATATATATATATATATATATATATATATATATATATATATATATATATTAATCAATATTTTTTTATTTTATTTTTATATTTTTTTTTAAAAAAATAAAATAAAATTAATAAATAAATTATTTTAAGGAAAATTTTATTAAATATAATAAGTTAAAAACTTTGTGTGATAATTTTAAAAATTATTTAAATATCGTTTAAAAAAAGAACTTTTCGTAGAATGTCATCTAAATTACTTTTCAAACTTATTTGAAAAAGCAATAACTTATATAATTGTAAAATATTTTATTATAATTATTATTCATATAATATAAATTTCTTTATACAATTTAAAATAGAATGGATGCTTTTATTAATAATTATTTAAAGTAATCAATTTATTTTTTATTTCTTAATTTATTCATACTAAATAATAGTCTTAATTATTAATAAATTTACATAATATAAATAAAAAAAGGAAGAGCAACTAATAATAAATAAATCATATTTTAGTAAGGTTAAATGAATGCTATAATTTATAATTTAAAGGATATATAATCTTTAAAATTTTTAAATTCATTTACTAATTTTATAAAATGTACTATTAAGTTTGTAATTATATTTTTATTATATCGAAAATTTGTAAAAATTATTAATATTAGAAATGATTTTTCATTTTATACAACGAAATTAATAAATAGCTATTTAATACAAAAATTAAAATAAATAATAATAAAAAATATAGTCTTATAAATCAAAAAATATATTAATTTACTAATAAAAAAAAATTGGAAAAAAAATTATATATAAATTAAAAAAATCAATATTAACATTATGATTTAATAAAAAAAATTTATTATACTAAAGTTAATAAATTATTATATATGTTATAAAAAATATATAAATTTTACATTTTTTTAAATTAAATTAGATATTAAAAAAAATTGTAAATATTAATTGTAGAATTTGTCATAATATTAATTTTCTTAGTATTTATAAATATTTATATTCATTATTTATAAAATAAAGATAATATTATATAATTCTTAATTATATTTTAAATTTTACTTCATCAAATATTTTTATATAAACTATAATAATATAACATATTGAATTATTAATTTAAAATATTTTAAACAACTTTTAACTTTATTAATATTTTTATTTATTATTTAATAAAATTAAATATTTAATAAAAAAATTAAAAAAATTCAGTTTATATATTAAAATTCGTAAACTTTTATTTTAATATTAATATATTATATTTATATTATAATAAATATATATATATATATATATATATATATTTTTAACTAAATTATTTTTTAATTTAAAATCGAAGATTTATTTATCAAAATAATTTGTTATAAATAAAATTATTTACTTTATAGATTTAATTTTTTTAACAATCAATCAATTATAAAATAATTTAATAGAAATTTTTTTTAAAAAACATTTAATTATTTATTATTAATATTTATATTAAATTTTTTTAAAAAATAGTTAGAAAAAAAATAATATATAAAAATGGATAAAATAAATTAAAAAGTTGCGTTATATTAAATTTAATAAAAAAAAAATATAGGTGATATTTCAAAAAAATCGATTTAAAATTAATATTTAAATAATATTTCGAATCTTTATCCTTAGATATTATAATCTGAAAATCCTAAATAAGTTTAAGAATATAATAATTTTTGGAACAATATAGTTTTAAAAAGCGGAGTACGTTTATTATTTAAACTGGTTCGAGTTTTTTTACGTTTAACTTAAAATGTTAGAATTTTGGATAAATTGTCCATGAATTAGCATTAAATAATAGGTGATGTTACATCAATATATGAATTTGGAAGGTAATAAAAGTTTAAATAATAGATGTTTAAAGTTATTTTGCTTTATATAGGAAATTATTTATAAATAATTAGTAATAAAATACCAATATTAGCTCCATATGGTACTTTTAAGATTCTATTTAAATTTTACTAAATGATATTTATTATAATATTAGTATTTATATTTAGTTTAGTTATATTTTTTCAAAAGGAATTATCATATATAGATATTTTAATAATAAGAATTAGTTTTTATTCATTTATAGCAGATGTTTTAATAACATTAAATACAGGGATATTGCATAAAGGAGAACTAGTATTAAATAGAACAAAAATAATTCAAAAATATTTAAAAAAAACTTTAATACCTGACCTTCTTTCAATGTATTAATTAACTATTTTTGCGTTTTTTATTGATTATAAAACAGGATATCATGTATATGATTTTATTGTTTGTTTTCCAATTTTTTTAAAGATATTTAATTTATTTGGAATAGTAGAAGACTTAGCCTTTTATTTTTCAAGTAGAAAAAATCTTTTTGATTTAATTAAATTAATGGTTAGTATTGGAAGTGTTTGCCATATTTTTAGTTTATTTTGGCATGGATTTGGTACTTTTTTTATTTTTTTTAAAGAAAATATATATTGTATAAAATTAAAAGCTGTTTATGAAATTAAATATTTAAATAGAGAAGACACTTGGATTCATGCTTAAAATCTTATAGAAGCTAATGTTTATACCAGATATGTTTATAGTTTATATTATCTTTCAGCTACAATGATTACTGTTGGATATGGAGATGTTGTTCCTAAAAACTATTTAGAATGCTAATTTTCTATTTGCTGCATGTTTTAAACAGGAATTGTTTATGCTTATAGTTTAAATTCAATAGGTATATATATATTTTTTTTACTTTATATATATTTATATTATTAAAGGAAATATTATATAAAATATAAACAAAGCTAATTAAGAATATAAAGAAAATATGTAAATAATTCATAAATTAATGGATTAAGAAAAAATAAGTCAAGATTTGAGAATAAGGGTAAGCAATTATTTAGAATATATTTATAACGAATTCAATTAAACGTAAAAAGAACGGGAAAAAGAAGTTATTAATAAATTATCTATATAACTTTAATAAGATCTTATGTAAGAAATACAAGGAAAATATCTATAATAAATACCTATAATATCATAATTAGGTAAATTAATTTTCTTGTTTTTTTATAAAAAATTATAAGAATAAAAAAACACACTTGTAAATGTAATGGATGAATGCTTATTTTCTCCAGGGGACATAATATTTAATTTTGATGATTAGGATGATTGTTCATTATATTAAATCGTAAAAGGAAAAGTAAATATAATTTATGTTAGTTAACAAGAAGGAAGAAACGAAACATTAATAAAAACAATTAAAAAGAATTAATGTTTTGGTGAATTATCTTTTTTGACTGGGCAAAAGAGAACAGCTACAGCAAAAGCAGGAGATTTTTGTAGAATTTACAAATTAAGAAGAGATGATTTTTTAAATATAATAAAGCAAAACGATAAAGATTACTAATAAATACAAATGATAAAAGATGATATAATGTTTAAGAAATAGTATAAAAGTGCGAAAATAAAATGCACATAATGTAATGAAACTACTCATATAGCAATAAATTGTCCTAAAACACATTTAATATTATCAAAAAATATGATAATACAGAGATATTTATATAATATTCCTCAAAAAGAACGTCAAAGTATTAAAAGGAAAGTTAATAAAAAATAAAGAATAAATTGTCTAGAAATATAATATTGGGTTTTAAAAATAATGTAAGATTCAAGATTTGAGGAAGATTTTTAAGATTTAGAAAAAAATTTAAATATAGTTTACAATGAAGAATACTATTAAGAATATTATGAAGCTTTTAATCATCTTTTTGGAGAAGAAGAAATTGAAGGTAATAATTCGGCTATAGAATAATATTCTTTTAAAGAAGAAATGAAAAGTGGCATTGATATTAATAATGATAATTGCCCTTCAATTGAAAAGGAAATAAGGAAAATGCAAAAAAAAAGAACAGTTAATTAATAAAAAAATTTTACTTCTAAATTTGGAATATAAACAGCAAATAATATTTAACTTTGCAGTAATATTCATATAAATAATAATAATTTTGATAAAAATCAAAATATCAGTAAAAAAACCTCAATTAGTTCTGAAACTTCACTTTCCTCATCTTAATCATAATCTTTAAATTAGTCGCTTTCTAGTTCTTCTAAAATATCTATAGAACAATAGGAGATTTCATATAATCAAAATTAATAAAAAAATGATATTAATACATTATAATTAAATAATATAATTAATTTTAATTAATTAAAAAGAATCTTAATAGAAGAATCTATAGATTTAGAAATTTCTTAGTAACTTGATAGTTGTGAAAGTTCTAAAAGTTAATAAAATAGTTAATTATAAGACTATTAATAATTATAAACGTCTGATAATTAAATAAATATAAATAATAATTAATTAAATTCTAAAAATTAGACATTTTAAAATATTAATTAGTCTTTATCTAGTAAACAAAGTAATGGAAGTAGTATTTTAATAAGTAATAATAAAAAATAAAATAAATTTAGTGGCTAAACAAATAATAATTCAAATAATAGTTAAAATAATTCAAATAATAATAATTCAATTAATAACAATAAATAAATTAAATCATTTTAAATAAAAAAACAAGAAGTTTAAATAATAGATAAACCTTAATATGTAAAAGAAACAAATAGTGTACTTAATATAAATTAGAATATACCGAAAAAATAATAAAGAAGAAAGGGAGATAGAAATATAAATTTAATGTAAAGTTAAATATAGTAATTTTTAGAATAAATAGGAGAAAAAAAAAATCGTTAAATAAATAATTATAACGAAGAAACTTATTAATAAAATATAAATATATAAAGTAATAAAAAAAGTATATAAAATGAAGAAAATTTTATAAATAATATTTAAGAAAAATATAATAATAATAATAATAATAATAATAATAATAATAATAATAATAATAATAATAATAATACTCATATAAATTTTTAACCTACTGCTGCTACTATTAATATTAAAGATAATAATGATATATAATATTAATTAGAAAAATAATAATTCCTTTTATTTATTGACAAAATGAAGATTTTTGAATATTATTATGTTCATAATAATGTAGACAGAGTAATAGAAAATTATTCTAGATATGTATTAAATTTTTACATTTAAGAAAAATAAAAAAAAGTTAAAATTATTAATAATCGAAAATCATATAATGTGAAAAAGTTAAAAAATCCAAATTAAATTATATACATGCCAAAAAGACGTAAAATAGTTTAGAATTAAAAAAAAAAGAAAAACAAATGAAGAAATTTTTTTATTATTTATTAATTTTTATTATATATTTTATTTTAAAAAATAAATAAATAAATTCAATCTACAAATAAAAAGTTTAGAAAAACAAAAAATAAATATAATAAACTCATTACTATCTTTAATATTTTAAACAAAATTTATTTAATCTAATTGCTAATTCTTTAATAACATCTAAATCCGAACAAAGTACTATTCTAAAAAAATTCTTTCCAAAAAACAATTCCCCAGGAAAAACTGCAACATTTTATTCCTATAAAAACTTAGAAGCAAATTCTTAAGAATTTTCGAATTTTAAAATATTACAATCAATAGCAATAACGGAATAAAAAGCTCCTTTTGATTCCTTAAGCTTAATTCCTACAGTATTTTTAGTTAATTCTTTTAATAAAATAAATCTTTCTTAGCACTTTTTCATTTTATCATCTATATAATCATTACTAGTATTTAATATTTCTACTTAATTTCCTGCCACAATCGTATTAGGCATTAAAATAAAGTTCAAAATATTTTTTATTCCTTATTTTATTTCATCAAATACACCTTCTTTACCAACTAGAATCAACCAAGCAGTTCTCCATCCTTTTTTTTTTAAAAAAATTAAAATAATAAAATAAAATATAATATAATATAAAAACCTGGAACTAACCATCTTTTGGATAAACCAGAAATAATAAAAACAGGAACCTATTCAGTTAACTCTCCAAAAGAGAAATATTTTAATCCAGGATAAACCATATGCTCGTATGTTTCATCAGCAACAATAGGTAAATTATTATGTTTTTATGCTAATTTTAAAATTTCTAACTAATGTTCTTTATTCCATAAAGAAGATAATGGATTCGAAGGATTACATATATAAATAAATCTTTTTTTTTTTTTCCAAAAACAAATAAAAATATTAAATATTTATAATTACCTTGTTTTTTCATCTATTAATTAATCCATCTATTCTAAATTAGCTTCCCAGTCTTTTTCTTCAATTAAATTATAAAATTTTACATTAATTCCCATACTAGAAGCCATAGTAACTATCAAGGGAAAACTAGGAGAAGGAAATAAAAAATTATCTCCTGGATTTGCTAATACAGTTAAAGATATATAAATTCCCATTGAACATCCAGCAGTTAAAAAAATTTCGTTTTCAGTTATTTTGATACCATTATTGAATTAATATTTTTAAGCCAAAGTCTATCTTATTTCTAGCTTGCCTTAAAAATCAGTATAACCATCTATTTTACCTACTCCTTTAGCACATAGTTCTAATATTTTAGGATCTGTTTTAAATTCTTCAAATGCTGTTGGGTCTCCTAGAGTTAGATTTAAGTTCTAAGCTGGACGACTATTCTTAAATTCTTCAATATTTATATTTGGAATTACTTTTTCAACGTAGTTACGAATTGGATTGCAAGTTTATTCGATTCTATCAGCACATTTAAATTCAGGAAAATCAGACATTTATAAACTATATTTTTTTAAGTATTATTCTTTTTTGTGATTAGAAATATTTTGATTTCTTTTTATATTATTAAAAGATTATTATATATAATTATTTTTATAAAAACAAAAAAAATTGATGAAATTTTAATCGATAGGAATTTTTATTAAATTTAAAATTATATTTATATTATTATTTTTAAAATAAGAGAGAAATATTTACTTTTTTATTGCTAATAAATCAATCAATTAATTTTTATTGAAAATAAAAATATGTATATGTTTTTGACTATAAATATATTAAAAATTTTATTAATGTTAATAATTGATCTAATCGTTAATTTTTTAATTATTATTTTTAAATTGTAAATCAATTAATATAAAAAAAATATAAAGAAAATTTTAAAATATAATTTTATTATTATCAATATTAATTATAAATTCCTTCGTAAATTTATTAAAGATAAAATCTAAGATATCTCCTATTTTTAAGGAATGTTAAATTATCAAAATCAAACTATTCGAATTTCTCTAAATAAATTTCTTAAAAGCTTTTACTTTTTTTTAAAAAAGAAACATTTTAAAGTATTAATTTAGCAATTTAAAATAAATTCAATTAAAAAGTAATAATAGCAACATGTTATTAATACAATTTTTTTTTAATTAATTAATTTAAATATTTTATTAATTATTTAAAATAATTTAATTAGCCTCAAATTCATTTTTTCTCATTTGAATTATTTTTTCTAAAATTAAAATACCTAATTCTAATATTCTTAATTCAAAATTTACATTTTTGGCTTTAGAAACTAATAATTATTATTATTCTATTCCTTAATAAAATTAAATTTTATTCATTCTCAAATAAATAATAAAATCTTCATTTAAAACTCCTACTTTTAATTTGAACTCTTTTGTTAAATTATCAAAATCTTCATATCCTAAATAAATGAAATCTTAAATTCTATTTTCTTTGATTTCTTCTTTTTTTCCACATTTGATTCGAAATGAATAAGTATCATATTCGTTTTCAGAAAAGCTTAAACTATGATAAAGACATAAATATCTGTTTGAGCATTTACCAAACGAAAGTTTAATTTCTTCATTATTTTATAGAATTTTCGATGAACAAAAAACTAAAAAATTATCTTAATCTTTTAAAGATATCCAATTTAAATATTATTCATTTAATTCTTTTGAAAAGTTTTTATAGTTAAAACTTCTTTCAATTTGTGTTTTTTATAAAAGCTCTTTTTATAGATTTTCTTATTCTTCAATTTTAGGTTTTTCGTGTATTTGTTCGTTTTTTTCTTATACAATATTTCTTTAGATCTATTCATATTTTTTAACTTTTTCTAAAGCTTATTTTATCACATCATTTTCCTACAATTTTATAGTATTTATTTATCTTGTTTATTCTTCACCTTCTGATTCTTATTCACTTTCAGAATCTGAGAAAACTTATTTCCAAATAAATTATTCTTTTTTATTTTATTTTTTTTGATAAATATTATTATGATTTATTAACCATGTTAATTTTATAAATGTTTTTATTACTTTATTTTATTTTAGAAAGAGTCTTCAAATTATATATCTAATAACTTCAAGTTCAAATATTGATTTTTTAAAATGTAATTTTTATGGAATTTATTTTCATTTTCAAAACTTTTATTTACATAAAATTAAAATATATTTTAATCTTTAAAATGATATTTTGTATTAATTTCTATAGGAATAATAGCACAATTATCATTTATATCATAATCTAAACATTTAGAAAGGACGAAATTGTAACTCCAATTAAAAATTTAAGAATTAAATTCGTTTTTATTAAAAATTTTACTTTTATTATATATTATTTTCTTATATTCATCATATAAATATTTTATCTATATATTTTTTTATTTAAATAAACAAATAAAATAAATTCTAATATTTCTTTATTTTTTTTAACTTCTTCTTTCATTATTTCTGCTTCTTTTTATAAATATGAATCTCCTATCATTTAAATTTAAGAAATACTCCAATTGCTCATATTTTAGGTTATTTCCGCTATTTCAAAATATTCAAACCATCTACTTTTTTTGACTTTCATTTTTTCTAAAATAACAAATAAAACTAATATGTTTATATGAGCTTCATAGTTATCATTCTAATTAAATAAATAGTCATATTCTTTAATTATTTCCTTTATTTCACTTTTTTTAGCCATTTATAAGGATATTATTATGTTATATGGAATACATATAAATGCTTCATACGCATTTATTGTTTTTGTTGTTTTAATTAAGGGTAATTAATCTTAAAAATAAAATTCGATTCCATCCGTTAATATTTTGTTCTATTTTAACCAATTTATATAATTTTAATATTTCTGCTCTTGATTTTTTAATTGAGAACTAGAGTTCATATAAGAAAATATTACTTTATTTCAATTTATTATACTTTTTACTTTTATTTAAATTTTTAACACTATTTTTATTAATTAATAATTAATTTATGAAATAAATGTAAAAAAAAAAAAAAGGAATAAAAATCTTAAAATTAAAAATGAAATATTATATCTTTAATTAATTATTTATCAAATTATTATTTTAAAAAATAAAAATATTATAAAAAATATTAAATAACATGATTAAAATTAAAAGGCTTTTATATTATAATAATAATATAGATTGAAACTTAATAATTAATTTTCAAATATAAAGTAATACAATTAGAAGAATTGTAATTTCAAACAAAGTTTTGCTCCCGGCTTAATCATTATTGGGTAAAGGATCTTACGGTTCAATATATTCTTTTTCAAAATATTCATTAAAATAAGCACATTTCATTTAAGTATTTAATTTATCAGTAAATTCTTAACTTTTATTACTAATATTTTTTAAAGGCATATTCTTCATACATAAGTAATAGCATTATGGCATTCTATCTTTTGATTAACATTTTGTTATCCTGTAACTATTTTCCCAATATTAACAATGTTTGTCATTTTTATAGTAACTTTAGAATATTTTACTTGCTTGCCAGCAATTTACATTAGCAACATCTTGATCACTTTCTTTACCATTACATTAGACTGATCTAACTTCTTTTTTATCAGCACAATAAGTATATTGATAAATTTATGGGGCGTTATCTTAGTTACAACTAATAATGTTAAAAATATAAAATAAAATAGTAAATAATAATAATTATTTAACCATATTTATTTTTATTTTTCAAATAAAATTAATTAATAATGTTTTTATAATAAGATAATTTAATACTATAAATTAAAAAAAATAATAATGGTAAATTCATCAATTGTTAATGTGTAATTTGAAAAATATAAAAATAAAATTAGTTTGTTTTTTAATTTAAATGGTATTTATAAGTGAAATAATAATTTATTGATAAATAAAAGTCAACTATAATATATTCAAAATTTCAATTTAAAATAATATATCTAATATAAACTTATTTTTATATTTTTTAATAAAAGAAAAAATATAATTATAATATATAAAATATTATTTATAAATAAATAAAAAAAATTAATAATAGTATATTCATATAATTATAAATAATTTTAATTTAATTGCTTTATAAATATTTTTATTTTATTTAATTTTAATGATTGAAATGCTTTTTTTAATTTAAAAATAAACATTTAATATATTTATTATAAAGGGTTAAAAAATTAAATTAATAATAAATAAAATACTAATTATAAATATAACTTATAAATCTTTTTTTGTTTTCCTAAAAAAAAATGATTTCAAAAAGCCTAATCCAAATATTTAGCTTTAGTCTAAATATTATTTTAAAATATTCAGCTTTAAAAATAAAAATTCAATTTCTATATAATTCAAATATAAATTGATATTTAATTTTTAATTATATTAATAAATGACATGTTTTGATGATTTGTGTTTTTTTATTCTTTAATAAAAATTTTTTATTTAAATAATTTAAAAATTATTTTTATATATATATTATTATATATTTGATAATTTTTTTAATAAAAACATTAATTAATATATAATATAATAAATATTTATAATATAAATAAAATATAATTTTTTTTTATTAATTTCTATAAAAAATAATTTTATCCTAAACTAAATAATTATAGATTTTATAATATAAATTTATTTTTTCTTTTTATTTTTCAAAAAATTTAATAAAAATCTGTATAAATTTAATATTAACTAATTTATGTAATTTTTTAAAAAAGTATATATTTACAGTATTAAAAATATTTTATTTCACTTTTACTTGCTTTAAAGATTTATAAAATAAAATATTTCTTTTTAAAATCTCTCTTCTTTCTAAAATAGGGATTTTTATTTTTTATTGGTTTTATACAAAGATTTCTGGTAACTTGAATTTATTTTTTAATTTATATAATTTTTAAAAATATTAAATATGATTAATAAAAAATTAAAAAAAGATTTTCATTTTAACAATTTATTATCAAAATTTTTAATTTTTGATATTTTAAGGTTTTATTTTCTTTATGGAATTTCTATACTTTTAAATTAAAAGGTAAACGTATACAAAGCTCTAATTTATCTTGAAATTTATAGGTTTTAATTTTAGTTATAATAATAACATTAATTTTTTTTCGAATCTAAATATAATTGTATACGAAGTTAAGTAATATATAATATTTTTAAATTACTTTTATATAATAAATTATTTAACTTTTAAAATTAATAAATATGATATTTTTTTATTTAATTAATTAATTATAATGCGTTTAAAAAATTAACATAATTACATAATTACATAATTATTAGTAGAGATATAAAAAATTTAATAGATAATAAGCAACAACTATATACATAAAATAAAAGAAATTGGAAAGTAAAAATAAAATTAATTATGTTTATTTTTTATTTAAATTAGTAATAATAAAAAAAAATATACAAAATTCATCTACCTCCTTTCTTTTTTTATTTTTTGAAATTACTTTCTTTAAACTTAACTTTTTTATAAGATTTACTTCTTTAACTATCACAATCATAAGAAAATTATGATTCATTAAAAATTTTTTTCTTTAAAATAGAACGAGGACTATTATCCTAATTAAGTTTAAATTGATCTTAATTTTCGCTACTAAGCCTTTTAATTTTTAATTTATTTAAAGGCGAAAATGGTTATTTTTGTTTTAAATTTTCTTGCTCATTTAATTATGAAGCGTCTTATTATTACTTTATTATCTTTTAATTGTTTTATTAAATTTATTATTCATTTTATTTCTCATATTTTATTTCTGTTAGTTTATCATATTAGCTTTTTTCATTTTAAAATTAGCTTTCTTATTTTTTTAATTATACAAGCTATGTATTATTTACTATAATTGATTCTTCTTTTAATTAATTATTTTAACTTTATTCTTGAATTTATTCAATTTATTTAACTCTGTTTTAGTCATTTATTTCTTTTTCAACTTAAAAAACCGAATATACTATTTATTTTTTATTTATCTTTTTATTTATTAAATAATAAATTTAAATTAATTATTTATTTAAATTACAATCTCTTCTTCTTAAAAAAAGTCCTTTTTTGTTAAAATTTCACTTTAATCAATATCTATTGTTCCATGGTTTTAAATCAATGAATCTTTTCCTTCAATGGAATTATTTCCAAACAGATTTTTATGTTGCTAACTTTAATTCTCCTCTTCGTTTATAATGTTTTTATTGCTTAAACTATTATTCATTTCTGTACATTCAATTTTATTTTTATCACAATTTTTTGTTTATGATGAATGTATTGTTTTACTTTCTTATTTTAAATAGCCACAGCATGTGCCCATTTATTAAAATATTTTATTAACTCTATTTTAATTTTTATTACTTTTTTTTAATAATAAAATATATTAAAATAATTTTTTTTAATCAAAAAAAAAATATTATTTAATAATTATTAATGATAAATAAATAAAAAAAATATAATTGTTTTTATAGAAAATCAAAATTCAAATTAATTTTTTTATAATTATATAATAAATTTTATCAATCAAATATTTATTTATGTATTTATTATTTAATTTTTAGATATTTAACTTGGAGAATTAAAATCTATTTGTATACTAAAAAATTATATGCATTTTTAATTTAAATAAATATTAAAATAAAATATTTTATTATTTTTCTTTAAAAATTTATATTTAAATTAAACTTTATTATTGTTTTTTAACAATTCTAATGGTATAAATATAATTATTATTTAAAAAAATAAAAAAAAATATCATAATTAATTAAAATTCCCTAAAAATTAATTATTTTTTTTCATACCATATTAAAGAATTTAATATATTTTTTAAAAATTTCAAAAAACAAAAGCAAAAAAACCAAAAAATAATATTTTAAATATTTCACTATTAGAATTTTTTAAATAAAGTAATTATATATTATTATTTATTTAATTTTTATTAATCTATATTTTTTTTTAATCAATTTTTCCTGTTCTCCATTTAATACTATCAGAAACTCCATGTAATTAATTTTTTAAAATTTTAGGATTTGCCCATGAGCTATTCATGTATTAATCCTCATCATCTTCTTCTAATTACTTATTAAAATTATTAAATAACAATTAAATAGAAAATTATATAATTATATACTTTATTTTCTTCTTGTTTTTTGTAATAATAAGATAACATTTTTTTATGTGTTTCTTAATCTATCATAGGTTCTCTTGCTGGTGCACTAGATCCAGTTTTAGTTAACTTAGCAATGATTTTGGTTTTTTCATTTTTTCCTGTATAATCTCTTAATAATTTACTTCTTAAAAGTTCTTTTCCAGCCCACCACAAAGACGTATTTTTTGCTTCTAAGTACTATTTTTTTAGTATTAATAATTTGTTTTAAATAATATATATTTCATACATCACCAACATCAAATTCTCTTCCTTCAAATTAAAATTAGTTTTCTAAAATAAGTTTAGCTGGTTCCCATTCTGGTAAGCCATAGTATCCAGGATAAGCAATCATTACTGCACCTCTTAATAAATCAATTTATTATTTTAATTACGAAGCTACAAGGTTTTTTTTAAGTGCAACCTTTTTTATAAATAAATATATAAAAAGATATAATTTAATAAAAACTATAAAGTTAGATTAATAAATATATTTTTAATAATTAATTATTTAACAATATATAAAAAATATATTTACATTTTCTTTAGATATAGCTTATTTTGCTTATACAACCTATTCAATCATCATATTAGTTACTTACTCATTTAAAATTAAACCATATCTATATGCAGAAGGATCTTAATTATATCTTTCTCCGTTTTTAGGGACAGGAGGTTCACAATATTTCTTTTTATCATTTGAAAGCGTCTCCCTAAATTTATTTTAAATTATTAATTAATATTTAAATGATATATTTTTTACATAGTTTATTTTATAACTTCGGGTTCTGATAATCCTCTAAGTTCCTCAGGTTTCATTACTCCATGAGTAGCTAAATCTTCAATACTTACTGCTAATCTATCTATAATTATTCTTAAGTTATTAACTTTTTTATTTATAATTTATAAAATATATATAAATGTTTTTAAGTAATATTTTTGTTTTTTTACTTTCTACTAATTACTCAATAAGTTATTCAATAGGAGTTGCATTTGTAACTTCATATAAAAATTAATTGAATTCTGTTTTTTTATAATGTATTAAAACCATTTTATTTTTCTTAATTTTTTGTTTATTATATTATTTTTTTTAAAAAAATATTATAATTATATAATCAAATTAAAAAAAAATAATTAAAATATTTAAATTAATTACATTTATAAAAATTTAAGAAATTAGAATTAATAATATTTACTATAATCATTATATTAATTTTTTTGTTCGAATATATAAAATAATACAACATTATTATATTTAAAATTTAAAAGAAAATTATTATTTTTAAAATAATCTTTTTGTTAATCAATATTTTTGTGTATCCTTAAGAATATTTTAGTATTATTAAACTATATAAAAACTTCTAAAACAAAAATAATTTATAAAAATATAAAATATGTATGGTTTTTAAATTGAATTATAAAATATTGGGTAAATTGATATATTCAATCAAACGGATTTAAAATTTGATATATTAGAATATTTATTTTTTTCATTACTAATTTTAATATTTTTAAATTATGCCTTTTAATTAATTATTTTCAGTCTATATTTTAGTATTTTAAGATTTTTCTAAATAATAATAAAAAAAATTAAAGTAAAAAATCAAAAGAGTATATATAATATTTATTGTGAAAAAAATATTATATAAAGAAATTAGAAATGAATTTAATCGAAAAATCTTAAAAACTAATAAAAAAAGAAAACAAACAATTAAAAAAAATACTTAAATATTTTAAATAAAAAAACAAAGACCTTAAAAATTAAATTATGCTAGTTAAAAGATAAATAAAGTAAATAGATTAATAATAAAAAATAACAAAAAACAAAATATTTATATACCTATGAATTAACTTTATAAAGAGTTTATATTTTATATATATTTTCATATTATTTCAATTAAATGATAGTTTTTCTTACCAAATCTAATAACTAAATATTTATTTAAAAAAGCTTTGTCTTTAATTAATTAAGATAAGTTTTAAGCTTCTTCTATAGTTATCTTTTCACCATTAACATAAGCACCACCCATATTAATATTTCTTCTAACTTCAGCTTTACTTTTCATTATATTTAACTCAACCATTAAATTTACAAAGTTTTGAACTTTTTGTAAATTTTTAATTTCGAATTACAATTTAGAAGTGAATTAATCAAAAAAAATATTATTTCTTTATCACTTTGTTATTTCTTGATTTTTTTAAAAATAAAATTTTTTAACATGTTTTACTAAAACTTTAAAATCTGTGTAAAAGAATTTCTCGGCAGTCTTTTATGCATTTAGTGTAGTTTCTTCCTACATTCCTCCACTTAACATCCCAATTATTTATTCAGCTAATTTATTTTAGGCTATTCTTTTCTCAGGATGTTCCTTCATTTTTATTTCAATCTATAAATAAATAATTACATATAATATATTTTTTTTTATATTAAACTTCTTGTATTTAATCTAAACGAAGAAAAGTAAGCATTTTCAAATATTAAATACTTTATTAATCTGGTGTATTAATCAAATATTAATAAACATCATAATATTTTGTTTTTTTAGAGTCAATCCATAATGCATTTCCTTCACTTTTACCAAACTTTTTGCCTTAAGAAGTCAAAATTAAATTTGTAGTAATACCAAAAGCTTCACTTTTATGTTTTCTTCTAATTAGATCTATTCCACTTGTAATATTTCCCCATTAATCACTTCCTCCAACCTATAATACGCAATTTTTATCAACAAATAGTCTTTCAAAATCGTATGCTTATAATAATGTATAAGTAAATTCAGTATATGATATTCCTTAGTCTGTTTCTAATCTTTTAGCTATGGTATCTTTATTTAAAAGAGTATTCATTCTAAAATATTTTCCTATATCTCTTATAAAATCTATGATATTCATGTTTTTATAAAATTCATAATTATTTATTATTTCAAAACTTCCCTTTATTTGTTAATTCAAAATAAAATAAGATTAATTATATATATATTTTTATATATTTTACATCTATTTATTAAGGTAAATCTAAATTTTCTTTATTTTTTTCTAAAAATCTAAATATGTTTTCAACAGAAATTCTTAAAATATCTTCAATTCCTTTTAAATTTTCAGTTACTTAATCTCTACTTAGCATTTCTCGTTCTTAATTCTTTCCTGAAGGATCGCCAATTAAACCAGTGGCTCCTCCAATTAAAAAAATAGGCTTTATTCCAATTAGAGCCAGTCTTACCATAGTCAAAATTGAAACTAAGTTCCCTAAATGCAAAGAATCTGCAGTTGGATCAAATCCAGCATATGCTGAAAAGTGAGTTTTTTATGGATATTATGTTTTCAATTATTTAAAAAAATCATGAGATTATAATATTTCATTTGTTGTCTGATATAATAATTCCCGATTCTTTAATAATAGAGCTGGTGGTTGAATATATATTTAAGAAAAATTTTATTTTTTATTTTTAATTAAAAATTTAGAACTTATATATAATTTTTTATACATTTTTTTTTTTTAAAAAAAAAAAGATTTTAATTTTATTCATAATTTAATAAAAAGTAAAATATAAATACAAAAAAGCTAAATTAAATTTTTTAATATTTTATTTTTTTTCTATTTTCATTTAAACTTTAATGCTCTTAAATTTAATAGTTTTTGAGTATTTTCTTTATTTTTCTCTTCAGTTATTTAAATATTATTATCATAACTTTCGATTTTTTTCAAAGATATATTTGTATTCTTATTGATATTTATAGAAGATGAACTTTAAATTCTAAACTTATATTTTTTTTATTAGTTTACAGTAATTTTATTTTTAGAATTAGCTTATAAATTTAAATGATCAGAATTGTGAATTGTTTTATTTGTATAATAAAATTTATTATAATTAGTAATAAAATTTTCATTTTATTAAAGTTATTTATTTTAAGAATTTCTTTTGCTTAAAGTTTGGTAATATTTATTTTCTTATAAATTTTATTCTTTAGAAATTAACAAATAAACTTCAAAACAACTTTCACAAACTCTAACATTTTGATATTTATCATAAATATAATTTTATTTAATCATATTTTCTATAAAAATGCCTTTTTTTTAACATATTTTTTCAACCTTATTTTTCGTTATTTCATTATAATTTGAAGTTTCATTACCACAAACATAACATATATATATTTTTTTTTAATATTAACTATTTAATTAAAATTATTTTTTATATAATGAGGAATCACAAACTCATAACAAAATGAATATGGAAGTATATTTTTAGGCTTATCAAACTATATTTAATTACAATTAATTAAATAATAGTGACTTCCAGCTTTTTTAAAATAAAGTAATGCTTATTTTACTTTACATGATTAAGTAAATTCTAATTATTCAATAATTCTTTTCGTTATATATTTTAAATGATTTGCTGTATTTTCTGTTACTTTTTCCATAACATAAAGCATTTATGGACCTTCGAAACTTATTAATGACGTGTAATTATTTTATTCTTTCATTATACTTTTATATCTTTCTATTTTAATGTAATTTTCATTATAAAGAATTTAAAAATAATCATTTTCATCACTTTTTATAAAGGTTTATAAGTAATAGTAATAACCCTGTTTCAAATAAACTTTTTCTTAAAAATATTTTCTTATTTCATTCTCATTTTAAATATGTTTAATTTCTAACTTATTTTCATTATTTAATATACATTATGTTAATATTAATTAGTTCTTTAATAAATGAAGAATTATTTGTTCATCTGATGAATTTTCATGACGCTTTTTTAAGATCCGACCGCAATGCTTTGAGCGAAAATACCATTAAAATTATTAAAGTTCATCTAAAATAAATATTTCAGGAATATACAAACAATCTAAATAAGATTTTTAATCATTTTGAGCTTTAATAAGTTCATAAAACAAATTTAACATTTTTAAAAATTAAAGTTGAGTTATATATATTTTAAGATTTTATTATTTTTAAATATATTGTTTTAATTTTACTAAATTATAATTTAATATTTTAATAAATATATAATTTTTTTATTATTTATTCATATTATTTTTTCTTTCTTTCTTTCTTTTTTTTTCATATATACAATCAAAAAACAAAACAAAACAAAAATAATAAATGGTCTGGTCTTATTATTTTTTGATTAAGTCTTTTTTTTTTAAAAAAAAAAAAAGATATATAATATTTAAAGCAACCAATTATAGAAAGAAACCTTAAAGAAAATAAATAAATAAAAAAATAAGATAAATATAAAAATATTTTAATTAATAATTATTAAAAAATAAAATAAAAAACAATTATAATAATAAAAATAAATAAATAAAAAATAAATGTTTTTAAGAAGAAATATTAAAAATATAACAAATGTGATTTAAAAATCTACCAATAATAATTTAAAAATTAAATTAAATATGATATCATTTAATGGAGTAAATTATAATTAAAAATCATCCTTTAAAATCTTAACTAATTCTATTTAATACTAAATAATATCAACAAAAGAACTACATGAATAAAAGAAAAATCTAAGCAAATTCAAGGCATTTTTCAAGGAATTTGTTCTTTTATTAATAGAAGGAACGCGTGATACATTTTCAGATATTAAATGGATATTAGCCTTAAAACAATAAAAGAGGAAAGATTAATATACAGGATACGAAATACGTGAAGCATAACAGATAAAATCTGATTTGTTTAAAATCATTCCTTTTTCATTATTTGTAATAATTCCTGCAGCAGAATTACTATTACCCTTATACTTGATATTTTTTCCTAATGCAATGCCTTCCTAATTTACTTTTGATTACACATATGAATAATAAATTCAATAAAAAGAAGACAAATAAGCATAATCACATATAGACCTAGTATTATTATTAAAAAATCATTTAGTTATGAATTGTCAAGCATATTAAAGTGATTTTACAAATATAGATACTTATAAAAAGGCGTTTTTTACGAACTATAAATAATTCGAAGAAAAAGGATTAGATTATAAAAAATTGGATGTTAAATAACTTATTGAAATATGTAACTTTTTAGGAATGGAATATATAGCTGGAACATTTATTCTATCTAAATTTATTTAATTATCTTATAATATTCCAGTTTGGATTATTAATAAACTAAGTGCGAAGAAAAAATATGAGTATTCAAATTATTCTATTGATTTAAAGTTTAGAGTCTTAAAGTATTTTCAAAGACAAATCCTACTTTACCAAATCAAAAAACATTTGAAATTATTAAGAAAATAAGATTATGCTTTATTTAATCTAGGATTTCATGATATTAAAGGACATAGAATCACAACATTTTCAAGAGAAAGAGGAATAACAACTATATCTTGTTATGAAACACTTAAATAATTAATCGCTAAAGATTGGGTTAATGAATCTGTTAAAAGAAAGTTCAATGATAATGATATGATATGGTATGCTATTATGACTTATGATTTTTTAAAGAATGCTAATAACGAATAAAATTGATGTGTATTTAAATTAAAAAAAAAATATAAATCTCTGTAATATTTTTAAATATATATTAAAAAAGATATATTTATATTGATTTATAAATATAAAAAATATTGTATTTTTTATTTGTTTTTAATTAAATCTTTTTTAAAAAAATATGTTTTTAATATTCTCTTTTATTTAATTCATACTATTTTTTAAATAATAATTTATTTTAAAATAAAAGTTCATTTTTTTTTATTTAGTTTGTAATAAAAAAAAAAAAAAAAATTAAAATATTTTTATATTATCTAAAAGCTATTTTTTCATAATTAATTATTCGTTTTTTTGCTATTTTTAAAGTGGTATAAAATTAATATAGAATATAAAATATTACAAATAAGCACATAAAAATATACTAATAGAAATATCATTAAATATGATATATATAAAAATATATTATTTAATTCAATCTTTTAACTTTTTAATATTTTTAGAGACATATTCTCTATCATCAACTTTGTCTAAATACCCCCCTCCGTAATTTTTAAAAGGTCTATTAAGCATACTTTTATATTGTTAAATTTCTTCATCTTAATTATTAAATTCTTCATTAACAATGACACTATGTTAATGGAGTAGCTTTTCTATATTTTCTTTTGTTACTTTTCCAATAAATTTATCAATACTTTATAAATTAACTACCATTTTTCCTCCTTTATAAATAATGAAGCAAGGACAATTACTTTCAGGGAAGTTTTCAACACATTTTGTAGCTACAATTTTTACAAACTTTACAAGTGGATATTCTATTGCTAATCGTGAAAAATATTAATTTATTAATAAACAATACTATTTTTTTAATATTGAAAAATATATTTTAATAATCTTTTTTTTTTTTTTACTTCATTTGAATCATTATACATATGTAAAACAACCCATGATTCAGGCGGCGCATTTGAAACATGTTCAACATATTAATCTTTAGAAATTTCATATACTGAACCAAAATGTGGCTTTTAAGCTATTTCTTACATTTCTTTCATTCTTTTTTATTAATATTCTTTAAAAAAATCATCATCTTCAAATTCATTTTCTAAATCTGATAAATCATCTTTTTAAATTTATTTCTCTTATTATTCAAGCTTTTCTTATGCTTATTAATTTAGCTCCCATTACTAAGCAACATATGGCTTTTGTTCAAAGTTTCCTAATTTTCTTTAAATGTCATCCCATTCAGTTGATACTCCGTTTGCCATTATTTTTTGTTATTAAATTTTGTTTTAATATTATATTTTTTTATAAATAGAAATTAAACATTAATTTTATTTTAATATAATTTTTTATTTAAAAAATAAAAAGCATTAATTATGAATTTATTTCTATTTAATCCATAAAAAAAAAAAAGATATTTAAATTGTATATTTAATATATTTATAAATTTTAACAAAAAATATTATATTAAAAAAAATAACAAAATGTAATTTAATTTTTATGTTCTTTTATTCAAATATAAATTGCTTATCTATTATTTGAAAAGTTAGTATCGTGATAAAAAGATACTATATTTTATTCTAAAATTAATCTATTTTGCAATATTTACGGTTATTTATTATTTGTATTTTTTTCATTAAAATACTATTTTTTTAAAGAATAAATATTATTTTCATTATCTTCAGCAAATAATTCAAAAATATTTTAATTCTTATTTATTTAAATGAAATTTTTATTTATTTTAATTTATTTTTCAATTTAAGCTATTTCATTAATGATTTATACAGGTTCCTTTTTTTATAATAATTAATTTTAAAATATTTTTTTTTTTTTTAACCTATTATTTTTCTTATAAATCAAATAAATATAATGTACCCTCACTATCATTAACTAAAAATTTATTAATATCATCTAAGTTATTATCATTAGAACTATTCTATATACATTTTATTTAAAAGTTTGAGAAGTTTTATATCACAAGCAAAGGATCAGCAAAAGTCTTTATATATATTTTTACTGATCCATCTAAATATCCAGCAAAGATTAAATTAGATTCTTCTGGAATATTACAACAAGTACAATATTTATCTCCATATAATTTTGGGTATTTTACTTTGTTTGTACCAAATTTATCTGTTTTAATTAATCCTATAGATGTACAAACATATATCCTAAAAAATTTATTTTTAATTTTTAAAAATTTAACTTTACGTGTCATCCTTTTCATCAGTTTAAAAATCGAAACATGTTATTTCTTAATTTTAATATTGATCATATAAATTTATTTAATTATTGCTTGATATCTATATTTAATTATCAAATATACTAATATATATGATAGTTTTTTATATAAAAAACCTTTATTTTTGAATATTTCCCAAAATCAACATAATTTCTTTCTGCTTCTTCGTTAGTTAATTCAATAATATTCCATAAAATAATTTTTCCAAATTAATCTAAAGAATATATTTCGAATTTTCTTTAGTTGGTAATAATTTTAATTACACTTCCAGAATGTGCCACGCTATTATATTCATCTAAAAAAGGATTCACAACACAAGCTAAAAATTCAGTTTAGAAAGAAGGTAATCTTAGTATACAATTATTTAGATTTAAATCCTAACTTATGAAATTATCTAAAAAATATATATATTATTTATTTATTTTAAAAATTTATAATATATAATAGACTATATTATTTTTAATGGAAAAAATCAGTTTCTTTTAAATCCCATATATTTAAAGATCCTGTAAATGTTCCAGCAATTAAAATATTGTTTGATATTGAAATGCTAGAAATTAAATTAGAATTTATAAAATATTTGCAAATTTTATAGTTTTTATATTGTATTATTAAAGTACATTTTTAATTATTAAGAATGCCTTAATAAACAATATATTATTCCTAATTATCTGAACTAAGTATATTTTATATCACTATCTATTTCATATTTTTTAATATCATAGGTATTTCATATTATACTAATTCTTAATTTTCTTATATCTTTTTATTATTTGAAGAATCTAAATTTAATATTTCTTCAAAAATACAATAAGTATTATTTATAAATCTTTATATAAAAAAAAATTAATATTTATTAAAACTAAAACCAAAAAAAAATCATACTCTATTAATTTTGTTGTATCATCTAAATTCTTAATTGAGTTTTTACTTTAAATATTATTTTTATTATTTTATTTGTTCGCTAAAAAAGTTCTTGTCTAATCCTCTGGGCATTAATTACAGAAATCATTTTAATCACTTTTATTTTTTATTTAATATAAATTAAAATACAATTAAAAATATATATAATGATTACTATAAATTGGTTTATACTTCTTTATCTATAATATTATCACCTGTTAATCAGCAGAGTTCTTATACATCCTCCTTTAATTTTATTAACATAATTTTCATATTCGGCCTATTTTTTTTTTATTAGAAATAAATATTTAATAATATTATTTAAAAAAATTTACTAGTTTATTCTAATTCAAATAATGTCTCAAAATATTCAACTTCGAATTGAATTAAGCTTTTCAACATTTTAACCCTTTCTTATTACTACTCTATTTTAACTTAAGATACATGGAAATACGTATTTTCGTTTTATTGAAGATTAACTTAAATAGCTCCTTCATTATCTTTATAAATATAATCAGTATTAGGATTATATTTAGGTTTTAGTTCTACATCTTTAACAAAATAATTTGAATAATTAGAAGTTTAATTTTCGTCATAATTATATTATTTATATTCGAATTATTATTATTATTATATTTATATTTATTATTAAGCCTTTTAAAAATCTTAATCTTAATCTTAATCTTAATTTTTATTTTTATTTTAATTATTTTTAGACATTACTTCTTTATATTCTTCCTCTTCTTCCTTTAAATTAGAAATAACTTTTTACTTTTATTCATTGATTACTTAGTTTTTTTTTTATTTTGGAGGCTATTTATCAGGATTATCTCTCATATATTTATCAAGTTTTTCTTATCTTAAAATTTCTTCTTATCTAAATTTTTCTTGTTATTCTTCCTCTTCTTTTTTTTTCTTTGCTTCTTCTTCCTTTCTTTTCAGCATTTCTTGCTTTTACCAATCAATTTCTCCTTTTACTGTTTAAGGCAATTTAGGCTTCAAAATTTCTTAAGTTGGTTTTTCTTCCTCATAATCATCGAAATCTTCTTAATATTCATCAGAATCATTATAAGCAGTTTACTTTTAAGAACTATTTTTCAAACCAGGTTAATAGTTGATATTTGGATTTTATTATTTAATAATTTTCTTGTGAATGTTTATCATTTTTCCTTGATTTGGCTATATCTATGGCTATTATATTATTTAATTTATATCTTAATTACTAATTAATTATTTTCGATTAGTCTTAAAAGGAGTTTTTCTACCTGCTAAGTCGGGTTTTTTTAATAATTCCAGTTCTTCTTATTTTTAAAATTCCTATTCTTAATTATTTTTTTAATTTAATTATTATTCTATTAAATCATCTACATTTTATTATATTATTTATTCTTTTTCTTTTTTTTTATATTATAATTCTTTAAATTTTTATTTTTTTACATTTTTAAAAATTTGGCTTGAATTTAAAAATAGGAAACTCTTTTGTCTTTTCTTGTTGTTTTTCTTATATACTCTTTTATTCTTCTTATTATTAATATTATTATTTATCTTCATCTGTGTTTTTTGTAACTCGTTTTACATTAATTTTTTATGGTTTAAATATAAAATTAGAATTATTTTCTGGTAAATTTTATGATTACTAAAATTCTTCACTTTCTTAAAAAGGTGAATCTTTATTTAAATTTTTGCGTATTTTTATTTAAGGCTTTATAGGGGAAAATGCTTATTATTACATCTCATCTTTTTGTTTGGGTTTCTTTTTTTGAAAAATACTACAAATAAAACTTTTTATTTTTTACATTAAATAATGGATTAACATTTAGTTCATTTGCTATCATAGCATCTATATCTTCTTATTGCTACTTTTTCTTTATTTATATTTTATTTAGTTAATTTTTTTTTTCTTATATTACTATTTAAAATGGTTTTTTTTGGCCTGGTCTCATTTTCTTTATTTTTTTATTTTAAATATAGATTTTGAAATAAAGATAGAGTAGTATTTTTTTTTAATATTAGTTTTTTTTTTATTAAAGCAAAAATATTTTTCGGAAATAATTTAAATTAATTAAGTAAAACTGCTTTTATAATAAAATAATTTTATTTATTATATTACCTTTTAATATAAAATATCAAATATTTATTATTCAATTTGTCATAATAATAAATATCAATATTTATTATAACAAATTTGTAAATATTTATAGAGGATAAAATAAAATACTACCCATAATTTATTTAAAATTATTAAATATTTATTTTACGAATTTTTTTTTTTTATTTGATATAAAAAACTTATAAAATTTAAAGATTTAAATATAATTAATTATACCAGAAATAAATTATATAAAACAAATTATAAAATAAATTTAAAATTTTTTATTGAATTTTTAAACATAAAATTTATGTCAAAATTTTGTAATAATCTGAATACTCATTATTTAAAAGTAATTTAGAACTATTAATTATATCTTTATTTAATATTAAGTATTTATTTTTGAAACATATATATTTGAAAATATATATAATAAATAGAATAAATTAAATATATAATATAATTTCTTAATATTTACACTATTTAAAACATATATTATTATCATTTAAAAATATATTTAAAAAAAATATAATTAGAAATAAATTATTTATATTATTATATTTTATAAATATTATAATTTATTATTTAAATCTAATAGTATTTTTAAGATGTATAGTTTTATAAAAAATATATTTATTATGTTGATTGCATTTACTTATCTTCACAAAGTTTTAAGTAATGAATAAAATGCTCCTAATATTTTCTAATATACATATTGTTCAGATAAATATCATGTAAGACAAATTTAGTGCAAAAATAAAGATGACTAAGTTTAATATTAAGCATGTATTGATGCATCATTTAAATTTAATATTTTTTTTTTTCAAAATTAAGATTGCTTGTTATGGAATAATTTTTATATTAAAAATCCATAAGCAAACGATAAAATGCCTAAATATTATTACGATTGTATGAAAGTATAGCCAATAACACTCTAAGATAGTTCATCATATTATAATGATTTAATAACTTAATTAAAGTGTGCAAACTATTGGAATTATATTAACCCTAACTATGTTCCAGATGATCCTCCTTTACCTAATAATAATTTAAAGTTATAATATTTTGCAATATATATTTTTATCATAATAACACTATTTATATGATATATATTTTTAATAAAATTTAAATTTTTTATAAATTATTATAAACTTATTATTAATTTAAATTATAATTTGATTATTTAATATATTAATCTTCAGAATATATATTTTCATAATTCAATCTTATCCTAATCTATGATTTAATTTAATTCATTTGATTTACTATATAGTTAAGGACTATTTTAGGCTTAAATGGTTTTTTGTTCCACTAAGACATTTAGTTCTAAATTGTCTTTATTTTGATAGTCATGTTTTTTATTAGATATATCAGAAGGCTTTATTTTAATAATATATGGTTCTATTTAAGAAAAAAATAATATATAAATATTATGCTTATAAAATTATATTTGATTTTACTTTATTATGTTGCTGTGAAATTAGTTTACTATTTATCTCTAATATTTTGACTTTAAGATTAGGTTAAGTTTTATTAAGCAAGCATATTAAAATCATCCAGGTTAATAATATTATTTTGTTATTCGTTACTAAATCTTTGATCTTCCTTTTCATTCATATCTTATATAAGATTTTAAGATTATTTATTTTGCTCTTGCTATTTATTTTTTAATAATGCGTACCTTGACTTTTTTATTCCCTTATCTAAATCTGATTTTCTAAAAACAAAATATCAAAGTAAAATTATAATTATTTTTTTTACGTTTCTTTTTATTATCTTTTTTAATTATCTTCTTCAAATAACTTTAACTAGGAATTTTTTTTTTTTAATTCTAACCATTAATGTACTTTTATACTTGCAAAATTCCATAAATGCAAAACTCTTTTAATAGGTATATATCTAGCAACCTAAAATAATATTAATTTAAAATATAAAGAAAAAATACTTTTTTCTTAAAATAAATTTATAGTTTAGGTATTTTATTTAGTTTAGGAATAATTTTTTCGGCTTATTTGAAAATTTAATCATCTAATTTTTTAGTATATCCTCTTACAATACATAAAATAATATCAATCAAGAAAATTAAATTGACAATGACAATAGAAACATAACCAATAATAACAAGATAGTCAATATAATTTTAATATAAAAATACCCCTAATATTATACTTATTGCACATGCTTAATTAGAACTTTAATCTAATCTATTATTATCTTTATCAGCATAAGGTTCATAAATAGAACTTAAAATAGTATAAGTAATAACAACCATAAAGCATAAAACTCCCTTAACTTTAGTATCTGAATCATAAATATTAATAAAAACTATAAGAAGCATTTTTTATAAAATTTTAACCAATTCCCAAAAATATGCATGAGATTGATACTCCATATATAAATATCCAAATTTATACTTAGTCCAAATGTCACTGTAAAGCTATAGATATATAAATAAATATTTTATATATTTAAAAATAAAATAAAACCTTTTATTTATATTTATGCAACTTTATAAAAAATAAGAAAGGAATAATAATTATACAAAAAATAAGACAAGGTAAAACAAGCACAAGAATATAATAAATATGTTCATTAGAATAACAAAATAAAGAAACATTAGCCATTATATATTCTTCTTTTGCAATAACTCTACAAGAAGAGGCTGTGATAAAAGCCGAAACAATAGAGGGTTATAGAGTAATGAACAAAAATATGCAAGTACACCAAATATAACCAGTATTATGCCTAATTTTTTTAACTAAAACACAAACTCCATAACCCAGTATAGCTCCAACAATAAAAAACATTGGATTAAGCAATTACCAAATAAGACTGAAATAAGTAATAGGAATATTACCAGCAACTTCTTTAAAAAAACAATCCATTGACATGCTCATTTATTTTGATGGATTTCCAACAGTATTAGAAGCACTTTGGAAAAATGACGGAATGGTCAAACCGAAAGTGAAAATAAGAGAAATAATTTAGAAATAACTTGTCAAAATTTTTATTAAAATTCCAATATTATCTTTAATTCTACTTGATCTTCCTCCAGAAATAAACTTTAGTTTAACAAGAGTATCAACACAAATATCTTATTAAACAAGGTTAATTGTACCTTTTACAGATATAAAAGTACTTATAAATGTCCATATAGTCATAATTGCTATTTTCCAATTATTTCCTGATATTTCTGTACATTTTCCACATGTGTACTCACCACTTATAGCCCACTGGTCATCCCAAATTTCTCCATAAATATCACAAACTTCACAAAGTGCCCCAATATGTCCTTCATAACATAATTAAGAGGCTTTACCTCCGATGCAATTTTCTTCTAGATTTTTGCAATTTTCTATTAAATCTGTTGTAATATTTCTTCTCCAATAGCCTTAAGAAACTACAATTACATTTAATCCAGGGCATTCATCAACACCAATTTTAGGACAACTAAGGCATATTTCAGCATATTAAATAAGTGAATATTTATTTGTAGGACACTAATAACAAGATCCATTAGTTTCTACTGTTTCTCCAATAATACATTCTCTCATTTTTACTTAAACAGGAAAAAAATATGATGTATCATATTTATCCATGTATTTTTATACACTGTTTTACAAATAAATTGGAATTTTTATAAGTTCTGATGTAAATTTTATTTTTAAAGTATTGGGAGGTCTTAAATTTAAATTAACTTCGTTAAATATAAAACTATTAGCAGTTTCATCATAATTAACTGAATAAGTTGTCGCTCCTGAAACTTATGCTGTTTCAGGTATTTGTGTAGTTCCATAATTTAATGAAATAGTGCACTAAGCGCTTTTATTAGCTTTATATAACTAATTATCATCTCCTAAATATTACACAAGTAATTTTTTTGGCTTGTTTCCACTTGAAAAGTTTTCAATCAAAGGAATATCATTATAAATTAAACCATCATATATGTATTCCTTATTGTCCCAAATGATTTTGAGTTTTCGAGGATATTCAACATTATTATTACCATAACTACTAGCTTTATTATTTTTGAAAATATTTGATTTAATAGAATTCAAAATATAAGTGGGAGCTATTCCAGTTAAAAAATATGCACCACCTTGTGAAGCTTTGTTTTATTCAAAAGTAACTCCATCTAGAATAAGAATAGAATTTTAATCATTGTCATTAGCTTAAAAATATACCCCTCCTCCAGATTTTTTAGCGACATTTTATTAAAAAACAACTTGACTTAATTTTAAATAGCTATTAATTGATGCAATCGCTCCTCCATTTTATAAAGAATTATTTAAAATGAATTAAGAATTAGTTATATATATATTTTTACTAGCCTACCTAGCTAATTACCTATATTACCTTGCTTTTTTAGTATATGTTAGGTCGAAATATAGAGTACTATAATTACTAATATTATTTTTGAACTCTGAGTTACTTATACTTATATCACCTAGATATTCTTAAAAATAAAATAGACCTTTTTGGGTTGACAAAACATCAATACCGGAAACTTTAACTTGAGAGAAGGTTATATTATCGTCATTGTAAGAATAAAAAGTAGCTTCATTTTCGCTACTTTTAGTTTAGAAACTTTAAAAATTAGATTTAGTACTACAATCTGAACATTCTGAGATATTTGAAATTATAGTCCCTGATAAGTTAATGCTTTTATTTACTAAAATTTAAAAAAAGGAAAAGTAAATCCTACATAAGAGTCGATAGTAGAACTAGTATCTTTCCATTATGAGAGTTCGCTTAAGCAAATCAAAGTTTAATATTTAATTCCTTAAAAGGTATTTTATTTAGTTTCAACTGTCGCTTTAGAAATCAAAATATAACAATGATTCTTCCAAGCTTTTTAAAGTTTTTACTCAGGGACACCTGTACTAGTGTTAATTTTATAAATAAAGTCTTCAATTAAACTTATATTATTACAAATAAACTAATTTGATTAAAAATTAACTGAATGCTTGTCATTTTACATATAAACAGAAATTATAGAACCTTAAGGGGAATAAATATTTTAAAAGGTGCAATCAGTAATAGTTATTTCTACATTTTGACTACTTGGATCTATAAAAAATACTCCTCCTATAGTTCTAGATAATATATTTTCGAATTAACAATTAATAACTTCTAATTTTAATTTTGATTTTGTAGCATCTATATATATTGCTCCTCCTTCTCCTAAAACTTTATCATTTGAAGATGTTTATAAAGATTTTAATTAACATAAATAAGTTGGATCTGTTAGTGGATTTTTAAATATTTTAACATAACAATCCTAAATACATTCAATATATATTCCTCCACCTTAATTTGCTACTGAGTTTGTCATTGTAACATCTTCAAAAGTTATTGTTTCACTTTTTACATTCACAAATCCTCCCTTTGTTGCTATATTTTCATTTTAATTCTATATATTAGAATCTTTGAAAGTACAATATTATAAATAAAGAGTTGATGATATTATAAAAAGTGTATTTTCTGTTACTAAGCTATTTGTTGATGTGAAAGTTCCTTTTTTTATATTTATTTTTGATACTATAGAATTTAAGTAAACCCCTGTAGAAGAAGAAAATGTCATTTTATGAATATTAAATGTTACAAGTGAAGAATTGTCTATTATTATGCCATCTATAGTAATTTCGAAACTATATAAGGATAAAAAAAGCAAAGGAGATACAAATACTTCAGGAATCGTAAGGAAAATTAAAGAATTTTTAATGCTAAAATTACTAACTTCAATAATTTATGCATTAGGATTTTTCGTATCTTTAATTTAAGCATTACATTCTATATAATAAGCAGATTAATCACTTCCTATATAATTAGAAAGTTTTAAATTATTCAATTAAATTTTTTGTTAACAATAGTAAATTTACAAACAAAATCCATTTATATATTTATTAAATTCAGGATTAGTAGCATCTGTATACGTTTTATATATTGAAAATATATTAGAGGTTTCATTTCCACAATCAAAATTATCTATTATTAAAGATTTTGGATTATATATCTATATTCCTTATAATAGAAAATTAGAATAAAGTTTGAAACTAGTGATATTTATTTCATTAATTTATTTAAAATCCATCAATTTCCAATTAGTTTATAAATTAGGTTAAATAGTAAATACATTTTAAACTAAAACTATATTAAAAAAAATATTTAATAAATAATTATTATTATTTTATGGTGCTTATAAATCAAATAAACAAACATTTACTTAAATAATATCATCTTTATTTTTAGTTAATTCGCAATTAACCGAAGAAATTTTCACATTAGTATATCTATGAGAAATCTAATAAACTTCAGTAATTAAAAGTGAAAAAGGAGGGGTTTTGAAAAGAGTATTTTTTTCAATCAATATAGCATCTGAAGATCCGGGAACTTTAACACAATCAAGTCCTTATAAAGATAATAAATTAGTTTAGAATACTGCAGTTTCTACATTAACTGATTTCGCAGAAAACGGAGCACCAAAAACCCATGTTGATGCTTTAAATCTGACGACATTTTTAACATTTACAATATACGAATCTATCAAAGTCAAATTTATGAAATCAGCAAAGTTTAAATCTATTCTTAGAAGTGAGTATGATAGATTTTCCTTCTCAGCAATAAAAGAACTTGTCTCAAAAATTATTTGCTTAAGCTTTATAGTGTTAATTAAAATTGAAGATTCAGGATTATTCAAAGAAAAAACAATTATTTAATTAAATACTAAATTTACAAACTCACAGTTGGATAATTAATAAGTCATTTTATTATATTTAGATCCTTCTACGAAAAAATTTACTTCTTACGGATAATACGTTTATGACAATACAAAATTGGTTAGAGTTAATGCTTATAAATTTTCAGTTATTAATTAAAAGTATGTGTTTACACTTGTATTTTAATAATCAATATATTAATCCATTAAATTGAGTATATTATTCTATATTTTGCAGTTTATGAATTCTACCGTAATAGGTAATAAAGCATTCTAAATTACTATTTTAAAAGGAATTTTATCAGCATTATTATCAAAATCAAAAAGAGGAGATATATTAACATTATTAAAGGTAACTTTAGTAAAAGAATCAAAAATAATTTAGTTCTTTATATAAATTTAAATATTATTATTGCCTATTGAACTTAAATCTTTATCCTTCATGCTTGTAACTATTGCACTTGCTGACAAAAGTGAAGGAATCATCGCTTTTACTTCTGTTAAGAAAGTTAATTAGAAATTTACAGAACATGAGTTTAATACTGATGCTGATTTTTATGTATTAACAAAAATTATATTAAAAATTACTTCTTCAACACCTTCTTAGGCATATTTTAAAAATTTATCATCTTTCTCTAACACATCTCTTAAATTAATATTTATATTTTTTCCCTAATTAGAAAATCTTTTTATTGAAAAAACATTATATCCAGTAAAAGTAGGTGATCCTAATCCATTATTAGTAAAATATGTAGATATATCAATAGGTTCATAAAGTTAACAATCAAAAAAATAAGGAATAGTAAGTCTTGTTTTATATAATTAATTTAAATGAACTTTTGGTATATATATTTATAACTATTTACTTTTTAATACATCCGTTAGCACTTGAACATATTACACATTTTTATGTTTCAGAATTGTAATAAACATTTTTTGAGGCATATTAATTTACTTATAATTCGATATCTCCACTAATTTATCTACATTAATTTGCTTTTACCCAATTAGTTTTGTTTTTGAATCTTTAAGAATTATAATAAAATGGATTATCTTATTATTTTTCAATATCACTTTTATCAATACAACTTTTTTCGTAATCGGAACACTATAATTTTTATATTAATTTTTTTCAAACAAATATTAATTACATAAACACATCCATATGTAGATAAACTTTAAGATGAGCGAACATTCAATCCACTGGTAATTGTTTATGTCATAGTACATTTCTAACATGCTGGATACCCTAATTTCATAGTACATTCAGCACATGATTAAATACAGTTATAGCAAACACCTTTTTAATTTTTTTCGAAAAAAAATAAAATAAAATTAATATTTTTTATTAAAAAAATATACCTGTCCATGGATTTTATTTAGCTGGAGGAGGACAAATTTTACACCATGCAGTTTCTTATAAGTCTAGATCATCTGTATATTATTTTTATTAATCTATTTATATTTATTTTTTAATTTAAAAAAGGAATTTTCAAAATATTATATTTGTTCGTATTGTTTTTTAATATTTAAGTTTTTTTTTTTAAACTAAATCAACATAAAAAAAAAAGGCTTAAAAATAGTTTCTTTTTTTTTAATTGAGTATTTTAAAAAAAATTAAAATAAAAAAGCAATATAAACAAGTAATATAAATACTTGAATCAAATTAAGGTTATGTTAATATTAAATATTCATCTACAAGAAATCTCCAATTCCATTATGAACATTCACTACAACTTCCTATATTATCACAGCTAGAACATTCTTTCTTCACATAATCAGCATATCCATTGCTTGTCATTACAAAATTCCCATTTTAACTTTAATAATTTATGCAAGTTAAACATGGAGTATTAATGCTAGATCCTTAGGCCATATAATACTGCCCACAATTGGTAATCTTATCATCAGATCTAACATTACTTGAACAACTTCCATTCTACATCGCAACCCATCCATCAGTACAAATTATACATTTTCCTTAATCAGCAAAAACACAATTACTAATTGTCTAAATTACACCTATATTAGATATAAATTTAATATAATTGTATATTTTTTGTTTGATTTACAGTTTCCACTTGAATCTCTTTAATATCCGTTTTAACAAATTCCACAATATTTAGTAACACCTGCAGGTACAGAAGAACTCAATGGAAAATCTTTTATAGCAAAGTTAAAAACACTGAGTGTATAAAACCAATTATTTTTATTTGAATCATCAAGTTTTCCATATACACATAATTTGCAATGAGGTATATCACAAGTTTCACATTATCCATTATAGTTTATAAAGTTACTAGGTCCACCTAAACATGATCTACATCTTAAATTATAGTTTTATTATTCAGTAACATCTGAAATTACCCGAGGATTTAGTGTATGTATTTCATTTCCTTAATCAACTCTACTATAATCACAACGCTGACAGTTTATAGGGCAATCAACACAGCTTTTCAAATCCAAACTTGGAATCATCATAACTTCAAACCTTACACGAGATGCATTTTATCCTTAAATTCTATTAATTTTTATATTTTATCTTTTAATTAAAAGTTTATAATAAATTACTATATTGTTTCTGTCTTTTAACAATATTTACATCTAAGCGAAATTGTTCCGTTATTTACTATTTATTAAAATGCACGCGGATCGCTTGAATAGTTTTTACCAAGATCATCACCATAAAAACATTTACTACAATTAGTTATAACATCACTGCACTAAATACAATATTATTCTTTATTTAAAGCATATCCATCTTCACAAACAACACACATTAATTAATTATTCATTGAAATACATCTTAAATAAATAATTTATTCATTTAAAAAAAAAAATATTTATAATGTTTTTTATTATAATAATAGATTAAAAATAATTTTTTTAATTTCAAAATATTTTTTAAATTTAAATTAGTTGATTAAAAAATAAATAAATTGATTTTAATAAAAATATTTTTAAAATAATAATCTTTTATTTATTTACTTTTTACATCCTGACTATGTGCACTTGGTACATTTTTTTTTTTCTTAGTCAAAATAAAATCCTGATTAGCAAATTATAGCTTATTATATATTTTCATTAGAAACACCTTAAACTATATTACAATCTTTAACAGAAATTTCGCCTCCACAAAAGTCTTTACATCCATCACATATTTAAGTTTTATAAACTCCATCAGATAAAACTATATAAAATAATTTTTCATTTTTTAATTAGTTTTTCATAAAGATATCTTCATCTGTAATTATAGCTGGATTTCCAGGCTTAATGTATTAGTAACTACAAATTCGTTTATTTGTCCTAAATTATCAAATCCAATAATATATTAATTTAAAAATATTTATATATATTTAAAAAGACCATTTATGAGGATTATCTACACAATCAGCACATGGAATAAAATTAAAGCTCGCTACATTAAAAGCTTCGCCGCTAGTTTTATAAGATGGACTTTTTTATATATATATATATTTGTTTTAAATAATTTTTATTTGTATTTTTGATTAAAAATTATAATTAGTTGTTTAAGTATTTACCATTCTACACATACATATTAGTCTTTTTTAATTCCCTCGTCTTTATCAAACTCTACAGGAACTTTATATAGAAAGTAACCTAATTAGCATCTTTAGCAAGATTAAGAATCATCACATTTTGTGCAATTTGGGATAGAACATGACAATGGAATTTCTATAATTCTTTTAGATAATAATAATAAAAAAATTAAATAATTATTATTTTAGTATTAACTCTGAAACTGAAAAAAAAAAAAATTGCTTTAACTAAATTATTAGCATTAAAATATTTAAGAAATATTTTGTTTCCATTTTTTTAGTTTTTATTTTAAAATCAATTAAATATTTGAATTTATTCAACTATTAAAAAATATTTATAAAATACACTCTATTTATTTTTTATTTTATATGAAAAAAATATAAAAACTTTTAAAATCTTCAAAACTCACATCTTTTATTATTTGAAATAAATATATATAAATTCAAAATCTTATTATAATTTTTTTTTTTTCTAAAAAAAATATATATTTATAAACAGTAAGTTCTCATTAATTAAGGTTAACTTTTATTAAGAAAAATAAACACTTTTTAGATAAATTAGCAATTAAAATTTTTGTTTAAAAAAGTACTCAAAAGATGAGACTTTAATTACATAGTTTGTGGAATCTTATAATAAAAAATGTGTAATAGATATTTTAAATATTTCAATTATTATGACATATATATTTCTAATTTTTGCTTTTATTTTTTTCACTTAATTCAAATATTTATAAATTATTTATTTTTCTTAAAAAATGTTTAAAATTATAAGAAATTAATAAAAGATTGGGATTTTAATTTTAAATTGATATTTTAAAAACATTATTGAATTCTAAAAACATATATTTATTTCAATAATAGCACTTATTTTAAATTAAGATAAAATAATTAAGTATAAAATTAAAAATATAGAAATGGCTCTGATAAATATAAATATCTAAATCATTAATAATTTTTGCCATCAGAATTTATACAATATGAAAAAAAAAAAATAGTTAGATATATTTACTATTAAATAAAACTATCCATTAAATATCATAATTAAGATAAATTATTAAATTGATATATTAATTATTAAATTCTATTTTAATATATTATTTTCTTTTTATATTACAAATTTAATATTTTTAAATAGAAGCTTTTACTTAACTTTATTAATAAGATAATAAATTTTTTGAAAAAAAAATTGAGAATAAGTAAAATCTTAATAAATAAGGATTTAAATTAAGTTATTCTTTTTTATTTAAAATAAAATTATTTTTTTTTTTAAAAAAAACAAGAAGATTTATAGAATATTTTCATTATATTAAAAAAATAATAACGTATAAAATAATAAATTAATAAGAAATAGCTAATAATATTATGAAATAAATAATTAGATATTATTTTAATATTTATTTATCAAAACAAAATATTTATTCAGCTTTTTTAATTTAGTTATTATTATTAAGACAATATATTAAAATAAAGATAAGTATAATAAATAAAAAATTATAAAAAATAAAAATAAAAATAAAAAGTTATAATTTATAGCATGAAACGAATAAGATATTATCATATATTATGTATAAATTAAAATAAATTAAAAAATTAATTCTAGAAAAAGAAAAAAAAAATTGTAAGTTATATAAAAATATAATTATTTATAAATAAATAATAAAAAATTATAAATAAAAAATTAGTAATTAAATATATTAATAAAATAAATAAAAAATAAAAAAAAATATATAAATTATTAATTTTTTATATATATTAAAAAAATAAAATATAATTAAAAATTATAAAAATACTTAAATTAAAAATTTTAAAATAATTATAAAATTATTATATATTTTATGAGATAAAAAAATGAAATTTTTTAAAAAAATATTTATATATAATATATTAATTTATTTATAATATAAAATATTATTTATTTATTTATAAAATTATAATATAATTTATTTATTTTTATATTCTTTTATTTATTTATTTATTTATTTATTTAATATTTATTTATTTATTTATTTAAATTTTTTTTATTTACATTTTTATTATTGATTATTAATTAATTTATTATTTATTAATAAAATATAATATAATTATCTTTGCATTTTTTATTTTTTTATTATTATTTTAATTTATTTTTTATGTCTTATTTAAAAAATTAATTATTTCCTTCTTAAATCAGCGACTCCCATTAAATTATTTTTGGTGGTTATAGAATGCTTACTACTAAAGATATTTAAGGTTCATTTGATTTTTTATTAATAATTTTATATATTTTAAATATAGGAGCTTAACCTAAAAAATTTTTTAAACATATTTGGGGTCATAATTCTTAAAATCAATATACCTAATTAAATTCTATAAATCCTTTTTAGTAAGAAAATAAAAAATATACAAATTTTTAAAAATTATTTATATTTTAGATCTTCAATTAAAAGTCCAATATTAGGCGATAGTGTTTAGCCTTTAAATAGGGCTATGTAAAATTCTCATTTGTTACTGTTTAGAGATTAATTGAAATCTGATATCAAAAACTCAAATACAATAAATTAAAACAAAGATTTATTATAGTAAAAATATTATTTTTCAGTAAATTAAACAGATCATTTTCCTTAAAATTATAGTAAAAGTATTAACGAATTAGGATAAAAACAAAGCATTAATTAAGGTAAATATTTGTATTAAAAATAATATGAAAGAAGAGGTGAGCCCATAAGTTAGTTAAAAGAATAAAATATATTCAACTTATATTTAGGGTTTTTATTAATATTATTATTTTTATAAAAATATAAAATAGGAATAATACTTAATCTAAAAAAGAACTAAAAAATAATACAATTTAATAAAGTGTTTATGAAAAAGGTAAGTAAGAATAATTAACAAACTATGATTTAAAAAATAATCATGAATAAAGTTAACCAAATAATATTAATTAATACTAGTCTTTAAGATCTCCTGGTATTTTTATTCCGTAAATAAAATAATCATATATTATAAATTCTTAATAAACATAATTTAGAAATTAAAGTAAATTAATTATATATTCTATAAAGAACAATTTTACTTTTTATAAAAAGAATATGATACTTAATAATAATATATATTGCCTAAGAAATAATAAAATATTCCATATTCATAATTAGATTATATTCAGCATTAAAAAAATATACAAACTTAAAATGTTAATAATTAATAAAATTATGATCAATAAAAGTAGGATTTAAATTAAAATAAATTGATGAGCTAAAATATTTAAGAATAATTGCAAAAAAATATAAAAGAATATGAATAAAGCATTTAATAAATTTAAGATTAAACAACTAATTAATAATAATAAATATTAAACCTAATATAATAGGAAGAGTATTAAATATAACCATCATTTTTGTAATAGTAACATTTATAATAATAATAAGTTTAAATTTCAAATAATTAAAATATTGAAGAAAATTAAACTAATTAAAAAATAAAAATAAGCTCATTGTAAAATCTAAATTAAAAATCAATTAATAACCAATTTTAATCAAATAATAATATTAAAAATAGGATTTAAACTCAAAATCAAAATAATAGTTTACCCTAAAGGCCTTATATAAAAACAAGTTAATAATTTTAAAGATAATATTCACAATAAAGTTTAAATAATTAAAGATATAACAAAAGCTTTTTTTAAGATAAAGCTAAAATTATCCTAAACATTCCTGAAACTTCTAATAGTGAATATGGATTTTATTGCTAAACAAATTGTTAATAACCAGGTAAATTATAATTTATTAATATAATATTATTTTTAAAAAATAGAAAAAGTTTTATATTAATCTAAAAGAGATAATTTTTTAAGAGACCACTTATAAAAAAGATGCCAATCTGCAGAAAATTCAAATAATATATAACTTTTTTAATCTAATAAAAAGGCTTTTTATCCAAAAAATTAGAATTATATTAATAATTTTTTTAGAAGCCTCAGATTGATTCTAATAATAAAGATAGAAATATAGAATTGATTAAACAAATAAATAATTAGGCATATTAAAATCAGTAATTTACAAGAAGTATAGATATAAAATCTAATTTAGCTGGAAAGTTTAATGAATATAATGAATTTAATAGATAATTCAAGTATTTTATAATATTTTTTAATATGTTAAATCATTTTTTATATTAATTAAATTATAAAAAGTTCTAATTATTTAAATAATATATCTTTATTAAATAGTAGTTATCCTTATAAATAATTTGGAGTTAAGGCTTTAAGAAATTTAAGTAATATATAAATGTATTGAATGAAATAATATTTTATCTAAAAAAAATATTAAATTTAAGCAAATATCATAATAAACTTTAAACTTTAAACTTTAAAATTTATTATATTAAAATTATTTTATTTAAAAAGTATAAATAATTATTATATAATATATTAATATTAATTAAAATAAAAATAAGTTTTTTAAATTAAGCATTCTTATAAATTAATAAATACTAAAATTTATTTTCATTAATTTTGTAAATATATTAATAT